>NC_038043.1:26384783-26488882 GCF_002211085.1 Panicum hallii | reverse complement strand
AAGACCATGTTTTACTCGGGACACCCGTCATAGGGTGGGGATCGCTCTTTGGGAGCACACGAGCCCCACCCGAGAACCCTGAAAGCTCTGCTGCCGCAGTCGAAAGGGATGCTGAAGCGCAACCCCTGGCCTGGAAAACCCAGAGGACGGCGAGCAAGGATCACTCGCCTCTCCGCCCCAGAAGAAGGCCTGCCCCGCGAGTAAAATGACCGGCGCCACCCTAGTAATGTGTCCCCAGCCACTTTTGTTGTGGTACTTGATCCCAGACGAGTAGTACGATACCTAGCCTTACCCTAAGTTGTAACCCCCCTTTTTGCAGTAATAAAATGGTTTGTGTTTGTTGTTTGTTGTGTGCTGGTTTGTTGTGTGCTGATTATTTATGAGTACCGGCAGGAGGGTAGATTCGCCTTTATATATATACGAATTAAACAACTTAAACATCACATAAACGTAACCCCGATTTACCCGATCAACAGGTGACTCCCCGGAACGTCGCGAGGGCCTCCCGTGGCCGGAACCCCGTAGCTGCTAGTGTCGGAGCACACCCCGTTGAACAAGATCTTCCCAAGGAGAACAAGAAGTAAGCCAGAACCGAGGGAAGTCAAGAAGGAGAACAACTACCACCACCCCCACCCCTCGGAGACCTGGCGCAGATCATCCATAACCAGACCCTCATACTGGAGACTCTGGCGAATGCCCTCGTTAACCGGCAGCCGCGAGGGCAGAATATGAACGACAAGCTGACGGCCTTCCTAAGGACCAAGCCACCTACCTTCGCCGGATCCTGCAACCCGTTGGATGCTGACGACTGGTTGCGAGTAATTCAGAGGAAGCTCGAACCATTCGAATGCCAGGACCGGGATAAAGTCCTTCTGGCAGCCCACCAGCTCACCGGAACTGCATTATCCTGGTGGGAAAACTATTGTGCCGCAGCCGAAGATGCCTCTACCATTACCTGGGGAGAATTTGTAAGGGAGTTCCGCCGCTACCACATCCCTTCGGCCACTATGAAGCGCAAGGCGGATGAATTCCGCGCGCTACAACAAGGAAGCATGACGGTGGAAGAGTACACCCACCGGTTCATAGAATTGGCCCGGTACGCGCCGGAAGAAGTGAACGACGACGATAAGAAGCAAGACATGTTCAAGAAAGGATTGAGCCCAGAGCTCCGGACCTTGCTTACTCCCCAGATCTATCCGGACTTCAACACCCTGATGAACAAAGCTATCCTCACGGAAAGGGCCAAAGCCGAAGAGCGGAAGGACAACAAGCGGAAATTCCTGGAGAGCAAGGCCCGCCAACAAGACCGCTACCAGAAGCCGAGGAACTCCAACTACACAGCACCAAGATATCAGGCTCCGATGCAGTATAGGACTCAGTCGCAAGTGACAGGACCACAGGCCCCGCCCAGGAGCCAGAATATCACGAGGGCCCCGCAGAGCAATACAAGCCAGGTCACCCCCGACAACAACAATGTTAGGGCCTGCTTCAACTGCCGTGAGATAGGGCATTATATTGCCAATTGCCCTTATGCCAAGAACAAGCCGGCCACATCAGCCTTCTCCAACACGGTGAATGGACCCAGACCGGCCCTGACCGGTGCCAACCGAGTGCCTGTCCGCAACAACGACAACAGCCAGCAGACAAAGCAGCCCCAGCAATCCTTTGGACGAGCCCGCGTCAATCACATCGATGCGCAGGAGGCTCAAGAAGCTCAGGGCGTAGTGCTCGGTGAGTACTTAGTCAACTCAGCTCTGGCGACAGTATTATTTGATTCTGGAGCATCACACTCGTTTATATCCTCGAGCTATGTGGAGAAACACAAAATACCTACAGTACTACTAAAAACGCCCCTATTAACCCGGACGCCTGGAGGCGACATCAATTGTCAATTAGGTTGTCCCCGGGTAAGGATCAATTTAAGTGGGGTAGAATTTCTAGCAGACTTGGTAGTACTTAAGTCTGGGGGAATAGACGTGATTCTTGGAATGGACTGGTTAAGCCGACACAATGGTCTCATAGGCTGCACCGACAAAGTGGTACACCTAACAAACCACGAAGGAGTACAAGTGATCTGCCGTACCCGGATAGTAAGTTCGACCCAATGGTATTTAGCATGGAAGCCAAGCCCCTTAGAAGGAGTCCCGGTAGTAAACGAATACCCAGATGTGTTCCCGAAGAGCTTCCCGGTATGCCGCCAGATAGGGATATAGAGTTCGTCATAGACCTTATCCCCGGAACATCCCCTATAGCCAAGAGACCCCATAGGATGGCGGCCTCTGAGTTAACAGAATTAAAGAAAACAACTGGAAGAACTGCAACGAATTGGATTCATTAGACCAAGCTCGTCGCCGTGGGGAGCCCCAGTGCTGTTTGTCAAGAAGAAAGATGGAAGTATGAGGTTGTGTGTAGATACCGAGCTCTGAATGAGTTAACCATTAAGAACAAGTACCCCCTCCCCAGGATTGATGACCTTTCGATCAGCTAAAAGGAGCCAAGTACTTTTCCAAGATCGATTAAGGTCGGGATACTTTCAGCTCAAAATTAGAGAAAGTGACATCCCTAAGACAGCTTTTGTCACCCGCTACGGGCAGTTTGGTTCACCGTAATGTCCTTCGGACTAACAATGCCCCGCCTATTTTATGAACCTCATGAATAAGGTATCATGGACGAGCTAGATAAGTTTGTCGTAGTTTTTATTGACGACATACTTATCTACTCCAAGAGTGTCAGGAACACGAGCAACATATGCGGGTAGTGTTGGGAAAGCTAAGGAAGCATAAACTATATGCTAAATTTAGCAAGTGTGAATTCTGGCTGGAGAAAGTAGCTTTCCTTGGTCACATTCTGACCGCGGAGGGAGTAGCAGTGGACCCAGAGAAGGTTGAAGCCGTATCCAATTGGCAGCAACCGACTAACGTTAGTGAGATCAGAAGTTTTTCTTGGATTAGCCGGATACTATCGGAGATTTATTGAAGGATTCTCTAAGATAGCCCGACCCATGACGGAACTTCTTAAGAAGGAGAAAAAGTTCGCTTGGACAGAATCCTGCGAGAGGAGTTTCCAAGAATGAAGCGAAGACTGACGACCGCCCCAGTGCTGACCCTACCGGACATTCATCGGGACTTTGTCATTTATTGTGACGCATCCCGACAAGGTTAGGGTGCGTACTGATGCAAGACGGGAAAGTCGTTGCATATCCTCCCGCCAACTCAAGACCCATGAGCAAAACTATCCGACCCATGATTGGAACTAGCAGCTGTAGTGCATGCCCTTAAGATTTGGAGACATTACCTGATCGGGAATAAGTGTGAGGTCTACACCGACCACAAGAGTCTGAAGTATATCTTACCCAGCCGGATTTAAATTTAAGGCAGAGAAGATGGTTGGAGTTGGTCAAGGACTATAATTTGGAAATTCAGTATCACCCCGGAAAGGCGAATGTGGTAGCCGACGCCTTAAGCCGGAAATCCTATGGGCCCAAGGATAACAACCTGCGCGAGGAAATGGCACGATTAAATGTGCACATTGTCCCTCAAGGTTCCAGCCATGTGTTAAGCGTCCAATCAACCCTAGAGGATAGAATTAGAGAGGCTCAAAGCTCGGATCAGGAGTTAGTAAAGATCTGCGAGCAAACTGGAGAAAACAAAGCGCCAGGTTTCAGAGTGGACGATAAGGGAACATTATGGTACGAGGATAGAATTGTGTACCCCAGAACGGAGATTTCCGGCAATTGATCATGGACGAAGCCCATAACTCGGCCTACTCCATCCACCCAGGATCCACCAAAATGTATATGGACATAAGGCAAAATACTGGTGAATGGAATGAAAGCGGATATCGCACGATTTGTGGCACATTGTGATACCTGCCAAAGGATCAAGGCCGAACATCAAAAGCCGGCAGGATTATTGCAACCCTTGCCTATCCCGGTTTGGAAATGGGATGAGATAGGAATGGACTTTGTAGTGGGACTACCCCGAACACAGAAGGGACACGATTCCATATGGGTAATTGTGGATCGACTCACTAAATCGGCACATTTCATACCCGTAAGGACCACTTATGGCGGAGAAAAGCTGGCAAAACTTTACGTGGAAAATATAGTGAAGTTGCATGGAGTACCCAGTAGAATCGTCTCGGATAGAGGGACCCAATTACATCTAGGTTTTGGAAAAGCCTACATAAAGCCATGGGCACTAAGTTGGATTTTAGCTCCGCATACCACCCACAGACGGATGGTCAAAACCGAGAGGGTGAATCAGATCATGGAAGATATGCTGAGAGCATGTGTCCTGACCTATGGAAACGATTGGGAACAGAGTCTGCCCTATGCAGAATTCTCGTACAATAATAGTTACCAAGCCAGCCTGGGTATGTCGCCATTCGAAGCCCTCTACGGAAGAAAGTGCAAAACTCCCTTGATGTGGTCGGAAGTTGGAGAGCGTGCACTAGTAGGACCCGCGCTCATAAAAGAAGCAGAAGAAAAGGTAGCGGAAATCCGCGAGAAATTAAAAGCGGCTCAGTCCCGACAAAAGAGCTATGCGGACAAGAAGAGGCGGGAGATAAGCTTCAATCCGGGAGATTTTGTCTACCTCAAAGTCTCACCCATTCGAGGGACACGAAGATTTCAGGTACAAGGAAAATTAGCCCCTCGATACATTGGGCCGTATCGGGTTCTAAAGAAGGTAGGAGCAGTGGCATACCGACTAGAGTTACCGGAAGAAATGTCAGATATACATCCAGTGTTTCACGTCTCGCAATTAAGGAGATGTTGAGAGTACCCGAAGGAGAACACGTGCCGGTAGAAACAATAGACCTGCAACCGGATCTGCGATATCAAGAAGTGCCGGTCAGAATCCTGGACACCGTCACTAGGAGAACGAGAAACTCCAAAGTACGAATATGCAGAGTTCAATGGAGCAGACATGGGGTGGAGGAAGCGACTTGGGAACGCGAAGAGGCGCTAAAGAAGGAGTTTCCCCATCTATTTCGGGGCCAGCCGAATCTCGAGGACGAGATTCATTTAAGTGGGGTAGGTTTGTGACGCCCTAAAAACTTACCAAAATCGAATCACGCGTTAGAACGTTTCGATTAAAAACCACTCGTCGCCAGACCATAGCCCTAACCCCGAACGTATCGCCATCCCATCCCGCGTCGCTCGGAAGCCTGCCGCTCGCGCGCGGTCACCGCCGCGAATAGCGCCGGCGCAAGTCATTTCTCGCGCAGCGCACGAATCCCGCGCGCGCGTGGCCGATCGGTCGCGGCTGCGGCCGCGATTGGCGCCGACGCGTTTTCTTTTCCCCTCGCCGTTCCCCTCGCGCCGCGCGTTTCCCCGCGTGGCCGACCGGCCGCGGTCACCGCCGCGACCGGCGCCGGCCCTTCTCCCTCCCTCTTTTTCTTTTCTTTCTTTCCCTTTATTTCTTTTTCCCTTTTTCCTTTTCTCTCCTTTTTCCTTTCTTTCTTTTCTCCCTCCCCTCCCTTTTCTTCCTCCTCCCTTCCTCCCTGTTTTTCCCCTTTTCCCCCCTGCTCCCGCGCGCGTGCCCGGCCGCACCAGCCGCGCCGGCCACCGGCCCCCCCCCTTCCCCTCGCGCGCGCCTGTGCCCGGCCGCCCGTACCCGCGCGTGCACCACGTGCCGCGCCGCCCGCCGTGCCGCCCGTCGCTGGCGCACGCGCGCGGCCGCACGGCCGCCGTGGCGCACACGCCGCCGCCCGCTGTGCCGCCTCGCCGCCCGCGCCTCCCCTGTGCCGCCTCGCCGCCCGCGCCCCCCCTCTGTGCCGCACACCGCCGCCCGGCCCCCCCCACGTGCACGGCTGAGCCCCGTCGCAAGCCACGGGCGCCATTAATGGCCGCCCGTGGAGCCACCCGCCGGCCGCCGCCTCCCCCTACCGCCGGCCGCCTATAAATAGGCCCGGCCGCACCCCGGCACCCCCCACAACCTGCCCCGCCACCTGGCCCCTCGCCTCCACCGCCCTAGCGCCGCCACGCCGAGCTCCAGTACCCGCCGCCGCAGCCCGCCGTCGCCCCGCCTCCGCGCGCTACCCCGGCCCGAGGTGAGGCCGGGAACGAGTTCCCCGTGGTCCCCTCCCTCTTTTCCCCCTCTCACCCGAGCCGCCCGGGCCCTAGGTGGCCGGATTTGGCCGCCGGCGCTTCCCCCCCCCCACTCTCCTCTGTTTCCTGTGAGGGGAGGAAGAAGAAGGAGGCCCTTTTGCGAAAAACCCCCTGGCCTCCCCTGTTTGTTCCAAAGAAACCCCTTTATCCATTCTCTTTTGCAAAAATAGCCCTACCCTTTCCGTTAATTCAAATCAAACCCCTCGGAACATAAACCTAAACATAATCGACACCTTTTAGCATGCTTAGGGTATTTCTAGGATTTACAAATAGGTCCGCACTCTTTCCGGATATTTACGAACAAGCCCCTCGAACCCCCGTTTGAGCCCTGAAACCACCTTTAGCGCGTCATTTTATGTGCGAAACGACCTCCGATTGACCCGAAACTTTACCACGCCCCTTCTAGTATAGTTTTAGCCATGCCATCAAGAAACCACCCAGAGATATTGCCCCTAACTCCGTAACTAAATTATTTCCGATTCAAGCCTATCGGTAAAAGCTTTTAGTTCTTTCGCTTGATTGTGTGTCTGTTTGTTTGCGTCGTAGGACACGGAGTGAACGACGAGGTTCCCGACCGCGACCAAGCAACTGAGGACCAGTACTGCGACCCCGAACCCGAAGGACAGTGCTCCGATCAGGACTTTCCGCAAGGGTTTGACGATGGCAAGTTCAATTCCGCCCTTTGATGCATATTTTTGTCCTAGTTTTTATAAACACAACCCAATGGCCGTTTTATGAAATTGCATGGTTTTGCGTGCCGTAAACATGGTAGGATAGCCACCCTTGTTGTGATAACCATACCTTGAACACCTGATTTTATAAAGGAAACGCGTGTGTGTGTGGGAAGGGATAAAATGTGATTTTGGAAAGTGAGTCAGACGGGATGGACGGCATTCCTGTGTGGATTGCCGCTGGTGTGCTCGTACCTGTGTGGTAGGGCAAGGGAGGGAGATGTCCGTCCTGTCACCCCTAAGGACCGAGTTGTTGTGACATCTCACCTAGCTTCCTGACGTGCGAACCACTTGACCGTTGTATGGGCAACGGCTTGGCCTAACCCCACTAGTTAGTCTGATAGCCATCAGGAGAGCTGGGAGCAACGGGTGATCAAGGAGACGGGATAAGCTCTGTGTGACTTATGCCCCGGTTAAACCTCGGTGATAGGTCGAATGACCCCTTGATAGATCCCGTGGTGGCTAGTCAGGTCTAGCTAAGGTGGGAAAGGGCTTCGATGGGATCTGCACCGGCGCTAAGGTGTTCGTGTTGCGGTACCCCCGCCTGTGGGTAAAGTCGCACACCTCTGCAGAGTTAAAATCTATTCGAATAGCCGTGCCCACGGTATTGGGCAAGTTACGGTGTGGTCACATAACTAGTGTTTCTCTCTGGGAATGATTGATCCAGTGTGAAATGTTTGGAAAGTATCCGGCAGTGGTGCCGTGTGCTACGGCGGACGGGGAGTCCGGTAGCAGTTTTAAACTAGATCCTGTGTGGATCAACACCGTGTGCCCCTCGATGCTTAACGACTTGTTTTTGAAAAATGTTTTGAAACGAACCTTTGCATAAAGTCAAGTTTTCCGCAAATGAACCATAACCTTATCCTTGGATTACCCTGTGCATGAATTCTGTTATAACCCCTCCGTGGGTGTGATTGGACTTGCTGAGTACGTTTGTACTCACCCCGTTCTTACTTTTCAGTGGAGGATCCCGACTACATCCCCGAGAACGACGAGTAGGGTCCCGTCCTGCACCCAGTCTTGCCTGTGGGTGAGGTCACCGTTGGAGCTCCGCATGGCGTAAGACTCTGATGATCCCCTGTTCGTAGTTAGTGTAGTAATATGGGTTTTTGTTGTAATCCTCGCGATAGTGGCGCTTCACTGCCCATTACCGCGAAGAGTTGTACGGTGATGTACCATCTGATGTAATAAAAGTGTTATCAGCCTCCTGGGACTGATAAAGTGACACTTTTAAGTCCTCCCTAGTGGGGGGGACGCTTCAGTAGTCAAAGATGCAGTATAGTCGGAAGTATAGTTGAAACAGTTAGGAATATAGTCGTAGTAGTCAGAGATGTAGTTGAAGCAGTTAGAGATGCCATCAAAGTAGTCAAAGATGCATTGTAGTCGAAGATGTACTCGTAATAGTCGGAGGTATAGTTGAAACAGTCAGAGATATAGTCGTAATAGTCAGAGATGTAGTTGAAGTAGTCGAAGATGTTGTCGAAGTAGTCGATAATGTAGCCGAAGTAGCAGTCGGAAAAGTAGTCATAGTAGTCAGAGATATAGTTTAAGGAGTCAGAGGTGTAGTTGAAGGGGATGTAGTTGTAGTAGTTGGAAATGTAGTCGAAGTAGTCGGAGGTGTAGTTAAATACCAAAGTTGTAGACCACTAAATTTTCTAGTCAGTGACAAAATTTGTAAGGCTTTGGATGAACAGAATGGGAGTTACGAATTTTCTTAAAACCAGCAGTGTTCTGTCCACAGTTTATCTATGAGTTCTCCAGTTCTGAATCGTATTGCGGATTTCCGAATTAATAAAAAAATTGCACATTGCATATAGTTCAAGGGACCCGCAACACCCCGAGACAACCGCGGCAGCCCAGACTGAACTGGTCCGCCAGCTTGTCTAGGGGCAGCAAGCATTTCAGCAGCTCTAGCAGCAGCAGCGGGGTGGGCACAATGTCCACCAACCTCAAGCTAGTGGTTACTTGGACTTCTTGGGCACTCAGCCCCCTCCGTTTCATAAGACGGAGGAGCCCTTGGATGCAGATGCTTGGATTCGCACAATTGAATCCAAGTTTTCTCCACTTTGTGGTAGCTTGCACTGATGCAAACAAGGCTCGTTTTGCCACACAACAACTTCACGGTACGGCATGTCCGTGGTGAGACAATTACTTCGCTGTGCTCCCGGCTGATTATGTTGTTGCTTGGGAGGAATTTAAAGAATGCATTCAGAGCCCACCATATTCCAGAAATACTTATGGAGAGAAAGTTGAATGAATTTCTGACTCTCACTCAGGGTACCCAAACCATACTCCAGTATGCCCAGGGTTTCAATAACCTTTGTCACTATACGGGTTATCATGCTGACAACCGATGCTAAGAAGTGTGATCGCTTCCGTAGAGGCCTAAGTATCAAGCTCAAGGACCGCTTGAATATCAAGGTAGACACTTATAATGAGCTGGTTAACTTGGCCATCACTCAGGAAGATTGCATCATGACTGACCGAGCCGAAAAGAAGAGGAAGGCACCAGCTGGACCATCCAGTGCTCCGCCACAGAGGTATCGTTTGGTGCAGGATGCTACTTCTAAAGCTCCTCAGAAGGCCCCTCAACAAGGGCGTTAGGTCTTCAGACCTCCACAGCAGCAGGGCGTTGCACGACCCACTATGCCTCAGCAGACTGGCCCAAGGCCGATTGCTCAGGAGCAGCTCTGAAAGGCCCTTGTTTGGTTTTGGTAATTGAGTGACAACTTAGGTGGACTAATAAGTGTTTATGTTGAGATACACAGAAGATTAGTCCACACAAAGACACTAGTATGAGCAACATGTGCCATGGAGGAGAAATGGCTAAGGGTTGATGCTATGCTCATATAGTGTGATCGAGGAGCTCATTGCATATGAGACATAACATGGAGTTATGTGACCAAAATGGAGAAGATCAAGACAAGGCTTGGCTTGATGGAACGGTTGCAATGGAGAAGGGCAAGTCAAGGCTTTGAAGCGAGTGACCGCGAGGCGGTGAAGCTTGGGCAAGATTTGGCGCCGATGGACTGAGGCAACGGTGAAGAGCGAGCAAGGTCAAGATCGATGGACCAAAGAGGTCATGTGATGATATGGAGTGGATCATATCATTCAAGGAAGATCAAGCCAAGTGTTGACTCATGAAGATGATCAAAACGCTTGATGGAATTTGGTGCTTGTGTGGCATCAACATTTGGGAAAATGAAATGAAATGCGCGAGGCAAAGGTATGACTTGTAGGGCATTTTATTTCACCGGTCAAAGATTGTGTAGAGAAGTGCATGACCGGATTTAGGATAGATGGCCGTACTATCAAGAGGGGCAAACTTGTTTGCATATCGGTCATCTAGTGCCACTTGAGCGATCTAACATTGCGATGTTGATAGGATCGAGTGGCGTGGTGAGATCAAGTGAAAATCCTTTGAAAATGATTGTGAAATGCTAACACACATGCACATGGTGTTGTTCACGTGGTGGTGTTGGCACATTTGCAAAGGAGAAAGAGTTGGAGTTGATGTTGATCAACTTTGGGAAGCAAGAAAGGTTTTTCGGTTTTCTCCGGAAATTAGGTTGTCTCTTGGAGTGGAATACTGCTTTGATCCATTATGTTTTGGACCAAGTATTCAGTTGGGTTATGTTGCCCTCTGAATTAGCTTTCCATAGAGTCCAAGATCACCTAATTTGGACATCGGAGCTAAGAGTTATGGCCGTTTTACCGAGGTACATTTCTGCTGGAAATTGACCTGCGCGGACGGTCCGCCCATGGGGGGCGGACGGTCCGCCGTTATCCCGGATGAGCTCTAACAGAGCCATTTTTGGCTCTGTTGGTGGTCCAAAATGAACTGCGGACCGTCCGGTCCATGGGGGCGGACGGTCCGCCATTAAAAGCTGAAACGGGCGCAGATTCTTGGTAGTTCTATCTTGGGTGTCCAAAATGAACTGCGGACCGTCCAGTCCTTGGGGGCGGACGGTCCGCCTCCTACTGAAAATTCTGGGACAGAAACACTACGGTTTCTGTGTGTGCTCACTTTTTGTACTGCGGACAGTCCGCCCATGGGGTGCGGACAGTCCGCCGGTCACTTCCAGATTTAGTCAGAGACGTTTGCAAATCGGTTGGTTCGAAGTTTTGAACCGCGGACAGTCCGCCCCAGGGGCGCGGACAGTCCGCCCGGGGCTCTAACGGTCGACTCTGACACATAATAATTGCTGTTCTAGCCGTTGGTTTTGAATAGCGGACGGTCCGGTTTCTGTGAGGCGGACAGTCCGCGAAATCTCTGTTTTCTCGGGATTTGAGTGTAACGGCTAGTTTGGGGCCTCCCTCTATAAATAGAGGGTGTGGCCGGCCATTTGAGGGTGCTGAGCACCTTGGGGACTTGGTGTCCATGTGTGAGAGTGCTTGAGAGCCCTATACTCACTCTAACTTGATAGTGATCATCCGATTGAGTGAGAGAGCGATTCTAGTGCGATTGCTTTGAGAAATTGCATCGAGTGGCACTAGGTGATCGTGTTGCAAGCCGGTGTGCTTGTTACTCTTGGAGGTTGCCACCTCTTAGACGGCTTGGTGGGAAGAGGCTCCGTTGAAGCCCACAAGAAGATTGTGTGGTGCTCCGGAGAAGAGATTGTGAGGGGTATTGTGCTCACCCCGCGGGAGCCGCGAAGAGCAAATCTAGTTGAGCGAGACGTGAAGAGCAACAAGTGGTTCGTCCGGATCATGTGCTAGAGCTCGGTGTGAGCACTCCACGTGGGAGAGTGTGACTTGAGAGTCACCACTAGCAAGAGGATCGGCGGCAACCTTGGAGCTTGTCTCAACGGGGATTAGCTTGGTGGCAACCAAGTGAACCTCGGGATAAAAATCACCGTGTCAATCTTGTCTACTCTTCTCGGTGGTTTGCATTCTCCAAATCACAAGCCTTGTATTTACATTTATATATATCTTGTGCTTGTGTAGTTGCTCTCTAGTGTTTAGTTAGTTTGTGTAGCTTGCTAATCATCTTCTTGCTTGTGTAGCTAGAAGTAGAGATCATAGTGTAACTAGTTAGCTTGTGTAGTTTAATTAGTTGCTCTTGCTTAGATTGTGTAGCTAAGCAAGTTGAGCTCTTGAGTTTGTATTGTGTATCCTTGTCCTTGAGCATCTAGTGAGCTTAGGTTTGGCTTAGTGCTATTGCCCATTAGAATTGTGTAGGAGCTCCCCTTGTTTGTGAAGTACTAGTGCTTAGACTTGTGTGGCTTGGCATTAGAATTGTTAGGAGAGCTCTTATTAGCTTGGCACTCCATTTGCTTTGTGTAGGATCTTTTTGGAAGTGCCTCAGTGTCATAGTTAGAGGGGTGAAATCTTGGCTAAGCGAATAGTTTCAATTCCGCATAAGTTTCGGTTAGCCGGCGCAATTAGTTTTAGAAAGGACTATTCACCCCCCCTCTAGTCCGCCATCTCGATCCTACAAGCTCGTCCGAGCAACCCAAATCTTTGCTTTAATTGTGGGAGTTCTAGCCACTTTGCACGAGAATACCCCCAGCCTAGACAGCCAAATCCAGGGCATGGTTCTAATAAGAACAAGGGAAAAAGATAGACTGTTCAAGTTCAGTAGGGAAGGATCAATTTCACTATTTGCTGATCTTCCAGAAGGTGCACCAGTGATATCGGGTACATTCTCTATCCACAACAAGCCTGCAGTTATAGTATTTGATTCTGGTGCATCACATAATTTTATTAGTGCAAAATTGGGACTGGATTTTTGCCACACAAATGGATCATACATGATATCAACACCGGGTGGTAAAATTGCTTCCAACCAAATCATAAGGCACGTACCGATAAAGTTGGGTAGTAAAATTATCAAAACTAACCTTATACTTTTGGCACTGGAAGGCATGGACATTATTTTAGAATGAATTGGATGGCTATGAATGAGGTTACATTAGATATTTTTTTCTCGAGCTGTGGAAATAAATTCACCCAGTCACGGAGCCACTGCTCTTTACATACCTTCTCGATAATGCATAAATCCCTGTGCTTTCAAAAGCACAATGGAAGGAGTCAAACCAGAAGATATTTCAGTGGTACGCGAGTTCGCCGATGTTTTTCCGAATGACTTGCCAGGAATGCCACTGGATGGGGATATTGAGTTCATTATCGAACTGCAGCCAGACACTGCACTTATCTCATAAAGACCCCATAGAATGCCACCGAAAGAGTTGGCGGAACTAAAACTACAACTGTAGGAACTTTTAGATAAAGGTTTCATTCGTCCTAGTGCATCACCTTGGGGTAACCCAACCCTATTTGTGAAGAAGAAGCATGATAGTTTGCGGATGTGTGTGGACTATCGACCTCTCAATACGGTGATGATCAAAAATAAATATCCACTTCCCCGCATTGATGTTCTCTTCGATCATTTAGTGGGAGCTAGAGTCTTCTCAAAAATTGATCTTCGCTATGGCTATCATCAGATCAAGATTCGTCCATATAATATTCCTAAGACTGCTTTTTCCACATGATACGGGCTATATGATTAAGAGCATGCGGAGCACCTGCACATTGTTCTCCAACGTCTCAGAGACCATCAGCTTTATGCTAAGTTTTCCAAGTGTGAATTCTGGTTGGATAGTGTAATATTTTTGGACCACACTATTTCCAGCGAAGGCATAGCCGTTGATTCTAGCAAAGTACAAGAGGTGATGGATTGGAAACCTCCCACCTCCGTCCATCAGATTCGTAGTTTTTTTTATTTTAGCTGGTTATTATCGCTACTTTATTCCAAACTTCTCCAGAATTGCTAAACCTATGACTAAACTATTGAAGAAATAAGTGAAGTTTGTGTGGAGCAAGAAATGTAAAAAAGCTTTCCACACTCTTCGTGAACACTTGACTACAGCCCCAGTCTTGGCTCAATCCGATAACACCAAGCCATTCGATGTTTATTGTGACGCATCCGGCACTGGTCTTGGTTATGTGCTTATGCAAGATAACCGAGTCATTGCCTACGCTTCACGAGCTCTTCGACCTCATGAACAGAATTATCCAACAAATAATCTCGAGCTAGCAACTATCATTCATGTTCTAAAGATACGGAGACACTATCTTATGGACACTCATTGCAATATCTACACTGATCATAAAAGTCTCAAATATATCTTCACCCGAGCTGATCTGAATACGAGACAAAGAAGAAGGTTGAAGTTAATTAAGGATTATGATTTCGAGGTGCATTATCACCTAGGCAAAGCCAATGTAGTAGCGGATGCACTCAATTGTAAATCTCCTTACCATTGCTTAACCGTAAAATTCTATAATGAAACACTGTCATGAGATGGGGAAGCTTAATCTGGAAATGATTCTCCAATGCACTTCAAATGTTGAACCAACCCTTCACAATCAAATCATCATGGCCCAAATAAAATATAAGGGAGTAAAGATCATCAAGCAAAAGCTTTCCCAAGAGGAAGAGAAATATAAATGTTTTCGTCAAGACAAGAATGGAATTCCATGGTTTGAATCTCGCATAGTGGTTTCAAAGAATCATGAGCTCCAAAAACAAATTCTTGACGAGGCACATCTTTCCAAGTTCTCTATTCACCTGGGTAGTAGCAAAATGTATCAAAATCTTGGGCAAAACTTTTAATGGACTAAAATGAAAAGGAAAATTGCCAAATATGTTTCAGAATATGACACATGTTAGAGGGTAAAAGCTAACCACTTGAAAGTAGCTGGTACACTTTAACCTTTGCCTATACTATCATTGAAATAGGAAGACATAAGTATAAATTTCATTGTTGGATTGCTCAACACCTTCCGAAAGCACGATTCCATATGGGTTATCGTTGATAGACTCACAAAGACGACACATTTTCTTCCGGTACACACCACCTATACTGCCAAGAAGTATGCCGAGATTTATCTCGATCGCATTGTTTACCTACATGAAGTACCAAGACAATTATTTCCGACTGTGATGCTTAGTTTGTAGCACGTTTGTAGAACACTTACAAGCTACACTTGGCACCAAACTGATTCGAAGCTTAGCTTACCATCCTCAAACGGATGGACAAACCGAAAGAGTGAACCAAATTCTTGAAGACATGCTTAGAGCTTGTGTCATCCATTATGATAAAAGTTAGGACAAATGCTTACGTCTAGTAGAGTTCTCATACAACAATAGCTATCAAATAAGTTTGAAAATATCACCGCTTAAGGCCTTGTATGGTCGAAGATGTCAAACTCCTTTGAGTTGGTCCCAAACCGAAGAACGTAAAATATTTGGACCAGACTTGGTAATCTAGGCAGAGGAAAAAGTAAAGAGTAATAAAAAAATCTAAGAGTTGCACGGTTAGACAAAAGAGCTATTTTGATAAAATAAGAAAGATTTTGCAATTTAAAATTGGTGATCATGTCTACCTTCAGGTTTCACCAACCAAGAGTGTGCAAAGGTTTGGAGTGAGAGGAAAGTTAGCTCCTCAACATGTCGGTCCTTATGAAATCACCGAAATTTGAGGACTCATGGCCTATAGAGTGCGACTTCCTCCACAACTTGCAGCCATCCATAATATCTTTCATATCTATCAACTCAAGAAGTGTATTCGAATTTCGACCGAATTTGTTGAACAGAAGGAAATATTTATACAACCGGACCTGTCTTATATTGAATATCCTATCAAAGTTTTTGATCAAAAGGGACAGTTGGGAAAGTCAAAGCTATCTAAATCAAAATTTCCACGGTTTTCTAAATTCGCCCAAAGGTACACACACTATCCACTCTAGTCGTACTTATCCGAATCTCGGGACGAGATTCATTATAAGGGGGGAAAACTGTAACACCCTAGGTGTTTAAAATCCTAAGCAAGAAAATTTAAATATAGCTTAATGCATAATAACACAGAATCATTGAAATGCATTTAATTATGTGTGTGCATATGCATGTGTATGAATGTGCATGTGCATGTGAGACTTTTTCCTTTTGTGTTTATAACCATACATGCTCAATTTGTCATAAAAAAATGTAGCATAAAAACACATTCATATTTTCAGTACCTTACAAAATATGCTGCAAACATCATTTGCAAATTCATATGTTAAACACATGAATAGGAATTCAAATCCTAGTAGTCTTAAATTTAAAATAACTTCTAAACTAAAACTCAAATGAACTTTGATCCAAAATGAAAGTCGTAGATTTTCAAATTGCCTACAACTTTCGTGTACAAAGTTTATCAAGTTTCTGTTCGAAATTTTGAGAAAATTTAGTTTGAATCCCGGCTCTTCTCCCTCCCTCCCTCACTCTTCTCTCCCCTCCCCTGCTCTGCTCCGGCCGACAGAGAAGCACCGCCACGCGGTGGGGCTCCCTTGCGCCGACAAGCCGCGCCAAGGCGTGACCCCCAACGGGACGCAACTGGCCACCGATCGGGCCTGCTACCGGCGATTTGCCACGCCCTATATCCCGCCCCTGCCCAACTTGCACGCGCCACGCGGCCGTCGATTCCCAATGGCCAAGCCACGACACGCCGGCGACGCCGCGCCTTTGTAGCGGCCTTGTCCCAGCCGCACCTCCCTTCGTTGTGCAGCGCCCAGCTCCACCTCCCCACTCTTCTCCTCCTCGCGCGCCTATAAAAAGCCACCCGAGCCCCTGCCTGCACGCACACCCAAGCTCCCACGGCTGCCATTGCTGCCGGCGAGCCCCTCCGCGTCGAACTCGCCCCTCCGGCCCTCCTCCGCCCGAGCTAGCCCCCAGAATTGGTTCCCCTCAAACCACTGAACCTCTCCAGCCTAGCCCCGTACGCCCAGCCTTGTCAGACCACCACCGCCCGCCATCGCCGACCACCGGCGAGCAAGGCTGCCACGGCGAGCCCTCGTCCTGCCACTCCAGCCCCAACCGAGCATACCAACAGATTTCCCTCGACCTCCTCGTGCTCCCCACCCCTTCCTCTCGCTGCCAACGAGCCTCCTCGCTAGATTTTGGCCGGGAAACACTCAGCCTCACCCAGGGACTACATAGCAATCGCCAAGTTCTTTTTAGGGTTCTTTCTGCTAGATCCAGGGACCTATCTGCGAGAATTCGAGTTAACTTTTGTTTTGAAGAGGCTGTCAATTGTAAAATCAATCTAAATTATAGAAAAATTAGAAAAATGCAAACTAAAATTTGTTGTGACCCTCTTGATAAATCGTACAACTTTTGCATAGAAGAATGACCAGTTACAAACTATAACTTGATCTAAAATTAATTTTATTTTAAATAGCTCATAAATGTATCTCTTGATTTAGGATAGTACTGTGGATGATTTTTGGACCGTAAGCTAGTCTCTGCAAGTTAAGACTAGTGTCAAAATCTTAAGGCCAGAACAAGTCACTATGAGTAGTTTTTGTTGGACCTTAGTTGATGTGCTATTTTGCTAGAGTTATTTGTTCATGCTGTTCTACTGATATGTTAGGGTTGGAACTTTTACAGTAGAGTAACCTTGACGTATAAATGATATGGACAAAGTTTGGAACCTTTACTTCTGTGTAACGTGTTTATATGTGTTTTTAGTTAAGAAAAACTACATTAAATCAAAGTAACTAGTTTTGGTATTTAGAAAAATAAGAAATTTTAACCGGGGACTACTTTTAAGTAGATTGTCATGTTGGAAAAGTTTGAGAGAGAAACTTTATGGAACTGCCTGTAGAAATAAATTTTGATTAATGTAGATATATTTTGACTTATTTTCTATGTTTTGTATCTTACACACTAAAATCTGAAAAATTTACAGTAAATTCACCATAAGTTTAGGAGTACTCAGTAAAATGTTAAGCACCAGTTTTTGCATGGTTTGTTTTGTGTAAATGGATCTTGATCCTAGCATCCTAGCCGTAGCTGTTTAATGTATTTTTCATGATTAATTAACTGAATGAAAATAGCTGAAAATTTTACGGTGAGTTTGTACTTAAGTAATGTGCTCTGCATAAAAATCTCAACACCAGAAACTATCTCTAGTAGTTGTTTTATTTTTAATCCATACTTACTTTTGAAAAATGGTCGTTTATGAAATGACAAAACCCCTTACTTACTTAGTGAAGTTAGTTAAGCTATGTATGACTGCCTAATAAAATGAAAATAAAGTGCTTTACAACTCAACTTAAGTTTTGTTGAATTATAACTTTAGTTGAATTATAACTTTATAGTGTAATAGTTATTTATCGTGGACCATTAAAACAACTCATACATATGTATCATATGTATTCATATAGAACCGACGACTCACGCCGACATAACCTACTAGCTGGTACTGGAGCCCAAGAGTGAGCAGCGCGAACCTCGGATCAATCTAACTGAAGTTATGAAAGACCCGAATCAAAGTTCGGAAGAGCCCAAGGCTAATTTTGCTCAGGAAGGCAAGCCCCGAAGCATAACCCCTATTTTTAAACATATGCAACTTTTACTTATATATGATATTGTGCATTAAGTTTGTAAGAGTTGATTGAAATCCTAGATGCATGATCCTAGGTATCTATGATAATGATCCTAGATATCTATGATATGAACACTAGTCTATGTCGGTCGCTAAATTACCATGCTAATAGAACACTAGTCTGTGTACCTATAATATAAACACTAGTCTGTGTACCTATAATATAAACACTAATCTATGTCGGTACGCATGATCCAAGTTTTTAAACGTAATAACCACATGCCGAGAATATGGTAATACATGCTAATCGGTAAGCTCAAGTACCTGATTGAACCGGAGCGTGGACATACCATCCACTGTTTTGACATCGTTCCTATAGGCACATGGCGAGTGCAAGAGCAGCCACTGCCCAGCGTCGTTCCGTGGATCGTGGGCCTCTGTGCTCGAGGACAGTGGCCATATTCCATGAAACAGGAATAAAAGGAAAAAATTGCACGTGTGACTCTGTAAGTAACCACGCAACATGTGTTTAGGTTTTCTCTTGTAGGTTAAAAAATTCGATTCGAATCGTACGCTCCTCACAGCCATTGATGATAATTAATCTGATTAGATGCTCGATTAATTTTCCACCATGCATGATATGGATAGTTGCTTACCTAGAATAGTTAATCAACTAGAATTTGATGCTAAAACTTGAAAGTAAGGACTCACTCTTAGATGCTTTTTGGCAAAAACAACTCTCAGCCAAAAACCTTGCTAAAACTTGAAAGTAAGGACTCACTCTTAGATGCTTTTTGGCAAAAACAACTCTCAGCCAAAAACCTTACATGCTAAGTATATACCACTAGTCGGATAAGCCTTGATCAGTATTAGTATACTCAGACTTGCTTGTGGCTTTGCTTTCAAGTGAGACCTTTGAGGACATGGTTGCTAGTTTGACTTGGCCGTGTACTTTTCCTCCTGGTTGGTCGGTGGAATAGGATGTGTCCCCGGCCAACGATGATAACGTTGAATGATATCATGTATAGGCTTCATCATGATATCTAGTATCGTCGTTACATCTATCATTTATTTTTCCACTAATTAAACTCTAAAAGTTTTTGTTTATGAATAAATTCGAACTTGATTTGTAATAATAATTCATGTTGAACTCTGTAATGTGAGAATTGTGGATTGTTGTAATCTCTAGGCTCACCTTCGTGTGAGTTGGGGGTTGTATGCATACATTGTTTCAACCGAAATTCCAGTGGTTGCATCAGAATGTTACCCGACAGACTGTCGTTTTACTCCGTTTTAAATGCGTGTTAGCCCGAATTGTCTTATGGTGATGGTTAGCGTACTTAAACCAGATTAATTTGGGTGGCTCTACCACAGAATAGTGAGTTGCAACCATCGGAGAAGCCCAGTGCCACTAACCTCTTTTGCGCAAAGCTCGTCTCCGTAATCATATACCAGCTCTGTAATCATACACCAGCTGTTCAAGGTCCTCATCTCCATGGTCCTGGCACCTGCAGCACATCCTGATTCAAAAGGAAAAAATATTATCTCTACACCAATGAGTATTTCCAACATTTGAGAAACAACAGTGATGGATTGATATGGAGCATAGGTAAAGACAAGCTAATAATACACTGGCATGCTGTATAGATCTGGGAATTCAATTCAGTATCTTTTGTATGGATATATATAAAGTTATAAACACAAGCTGGCTTTACTAATCAAGTAAGCTCACCTCTGCATCAGTTTTTGTGAGAAAATGAGCAGTGCAAAGTTCCCAAATAGTCTCCAATGTTACAAAAGAGCTCAAAACTGCATGTACCCTTGTCAAAAAGAAAAAATCTCCGTTTCTAGAGCTAACTCAGGAAATGAAGGGTATGCTTCCATTCATATTGATAATAAAATGATTAGTTGGATGGCTACAGGAAAGCAGCGACAACTGTAAGGACGAAGCATGATGTATCATTTGAATAAAGGTTCAGCCTGCCTCCGGCAGCATATTTTCTAATCAGCGTTACTAATTGGCAATAACAGAAATTCATTGGCAATATTGAATACATATGAGAGGTGCATAGATCCACGGAGGTCAACAGTGAAACTCTCCAAAAAAGCAGCTATAATCTTCTTTTGCAAACTATAATCAATTTTTAAGATAATCTTAAGAAAACATATATTTGCTAAACCTGAGTCCCTTTCATCCACAAATGTCAACCACGATCAATCTTTAAGATACTGCAAGGTTACCCAGTATATGTTTGGTAGGATAAAGATTAATTCTTATAGCCAGTTTCTGAAAGTAGAGTTCCAGTTAGAAATTGGTTCATAAACAGCAAAGAGATTCAGGCTAATCACCATATAAATCTGTAGTTATGCCCCTTGACCAATAATTTAATGACCAAATCACACCATCCCTCTCAGATAAATCAATAGACAAATCAACGCTGTCAGCAACCAATGTTGCCGCATGACACCAGAATCACATACTTTCCCATATCAAGTAGCAGATTATTTCCAGATAAAAAAATAAACAATAATTTGGACCTGGGCATCAGGTTCTCCCTTGTGGTGTTCAACGCTGGTGTGATGTGGCAAGGCGAAGGAGGACCTGAGGTCCTGAGCTACTCCGTTCCAGCAAAATGATGAGAAATTAAATATGCAGCCACCTAAAAGGAGCTATTGCTTGGACAAATCGTCCACACCTACCACGGGAATGAAGCAAAATCACGGAGGATCGAAGAGGGAATATGATTGGGGCACCTTGCGCAGTGGAGGAATCTTCACACAGCGCCGAGGAGAGAGAGGAGGACACCGCAGCCACGGGATGCACGTGAGAGCTGTGAGGAAGGATGAACCACTTATCTACTTTCCGGTGCTGTTTCGCTGTCAAATCGAGGGTGTGAGGATAGAGGCTAACCTTGCGCCGGCAGGGGAATCACCAACAATTCGTCCAAGAATGGCGTACGCGAGCAAATCCAGAGCTCATACGGATGCTGCCGGCGCAAATAATAAGCGCAGAACCTTGCGCCGCCGGCGTCCTAGCCTCGACAGGCTATTGCGGAGACCGGCGCTGCGTCGCGAGGAGCGTCGGCAGGAGGGTCGCCGGCGGCACAGGGTCTCGCCGGAGCCGGCGGGAGGGGGGTACCTTACCTCTGAAGATCTGCGTTGCGAGGATGCGGCGCGCCGGTGGGAGACTCTAATTTGGGCGGCAGGAGGGGTGAGGAGGTCTGCAGCTCGCCGGGTCGGAACAGGACGGGGAGGGTCTCGCCGGCGGCGCAGGGTCTCGCCGGGGCGACAGGAGGGCGAGAACAGGGGCCCGGCGCGGACGTCTACAGGTCGCCGGGGCGGCGCGGGAACGGAAATCCCCGCGTCGCCGGGAGGGTTGCGGCGGAGGCAGTGCGTCGCGAGAAATTGGAAACCGCCGCGTGCGTTAAACAGGAGTTTTTTATACGCTCGCCGCGGGCAGCTGCTCTCATCATCCATGCACCATACTATCTCTACATGCTCATTTATTATTTTTAGTATATTTATATACTAACTATAATATATTTAAGGGATATATATGAGAAATTTTAAAAACATCCCTATTTTTTAAATATATTATAATTTTATTTAGTACTAATATATAAAAATAAGTACTTTATGTATGATCACATACTCAATATATATATCATTATAAATGTTCTAGTATGATCACATACTCCACGTATATACTCTTTATTGTTGTTGTAATATTTGGGCCCAATAGTGCAAAGTCCCACCATGTAAATTCAAATAATTCCAATAAAATCTCAAAAACCCACTAGTGCAAAGGTGTATGGCATCAAGTTAGTCCCACCTTGCTAGTGGAGGTGGAAGAAATCCAACTTAAATAGTTGAATGCTCTCCATGCTCTTGCAAGTGTGGTGAGAGAAAGAAGGAAGAAAACACGCGCGCTCGCCTCGCCTCGCCGGGCTCGGGCGAAGGGCGCACGTACGTGAATGATCCGCTAAAATCCGGTCCAATCCTTGCGGGAACACGGCTTCCTTTTGCATATTTATTTTGCCACTTTGAATCTGTTACGGATTTCACGCGCGGAATTTTTGGGACTCGTAACTGACTTAGTTTTTGGGATGCCAAAAACTCTAGCGGTTCCTTCGTACGCACGGGTGCCGGCTAGAAACAGAACATAACAGAAGACGCACAACACTCCTCGACCTGCCTGCTTGTCACACCCGATTTATAAAGAACATAAATCGAACAATCATATATGCGCCAAGATCAAGTCACGCATATATACAACAGAATCATCAAGATATCATAACACATATCACGGATAAATATAAATCGTAAATAAATCGTAAATGAATTATTTTATTACAACCGAATCAAGAATCGGTTCAAGAGTTGCGGAAGCGTAAAAGAGATACATGAAGAGTAGGGCGCCACAGGGACGTCGACTGGGAGACAAACGCCTAGAAGTCGTCGAAGCCGCTGACGTAATCCTCCACGTTGCCGGGCACTGAGCAGCAGTCGAAGGTATCCAAGAGGACAGAAAAGGAGAGAGGCAAGTGTGAGTACAAACTCGTACTCAACAAGTATAACACAAACTATGAGGTTCTAAGGTTGGCTGACTCAACTGCATTAGCTTTTAGTCTTGGCAAAGTTTTATTAAAACTAATTATTACAAGTGGATGAATTACCATAACCCATATTACATAGAAATTAGTCAATATTAATTAAGTACTACTGAGAACCATCCAAACCAAACCACCCGGGAAATCTCCCTAATCAAAGGTTGATAATCCCACTAATCAAAAGGAGGATCTGGGCCGCTTATGACTGTGAGCACAGCTGATATATCAGTTTCACACTCTCGAGAGGTTGCACAACTTTACCCACAAGTCGTGAGCTACGCTAGTTGTTCGTCACACTTCCTTAGGTGTGATGGCTAGCAAACGCACTACGAGACCGTTACAAAGGACACGTTGGTAAGGTGTAACCGCTAAGGATTCTGGATCAGCGATGATGGGGCCCACCTCCGGGGGTACAAGCACACAGCACAGACCAAGCCCGAGGAGCAGGGACCATTGAAGCTTACCACCCCTCTTGCCCACGCAGGTAAGTTACTCCCGAACCAAAATGACCTAATTAATAAGTCAAGACCGTCCCATTCCAGTCTTGTGGTTGCGCGGTTGTCCCAGGTTATCGCTCTATGAACCGATCCTTATGGAGAGTGGCCAACCAAGCACTAAGCACCGTGCTGGCCCCCTAACCAAGTTTCTATCAAAAACATCTTTTAAAGAGACGTGAGCCACTCAAGCACACAGCACAGAGGGCCACTCTCAGGATTAAGTTACATATACCATTAATCAAATTTAATTAAAAAGAACCAAGTGTGTTATAGCGCAGCAACCTAGCACAACTAACCAAAATGCCACCCGAAGGATATATATACAGGATATAAAGTGGCTAGGAAAGTCCTTATAGGCATACAGTATTAGTATTTAAAAGTGATAGGATGTTCATGTTATACTTGCCTTCCTCGAAACTCTCCTGCTGCTGTTCAAACTGCTCAGAAGATGGCGGCTCCTGGTACTGGTCCAAAGGCTCCGCGTCTACTCACGATCGCAACGCCAAAACATGTCCAGCACATACACATACATGCAAACAAGGACAAAATATAAGAAACAGTACAACATTACATAGAAACAGCACACAAAACTATGCTAGAACTATTCTACGCGTTACAACGATCGCGTGGACATAAAGAACACCTAAAACGGAGCTAAGATGCGAAAACTACGCTTGAAACAAGGTCCAGGGACCTATCTGCGAGAAAAACTGAGCCACAGGGGGGTTCTGGGCAAAAACCAGGGACCTAAACAAAATTAAAGCATAGACTCAGGGGCTAGCTCGTGAAAACCCGGGGCTTGGACGGCTGGCACGAAAACTGGAAAGCTCAGGGGTCTAAACGAGTAAAACAGGACTTGACCGCAAATATCTTTGAACTACACAGGAGCGCGGGTTGATTCTCGGAAAACCCGAGGACTCTTTAGCAATAAGGCAAGGCCGAACCGGTATGCTCTGATTAGAGCCGTTGGATCGGAATCTGGCGGTCGAGATCTAATGCCGATCTGGATCTAATCCAGATCGTCGGTTCGAGATCGATCGGCTCGGGTTGAGTACCGGTCTGGATCTAATCTAGACCGTTAGGTGTGGATCGGGCGGCTGAGGGACCTCCGGCGGCGGCGGGCGTTGGGCGCGGCGGAGGGCGACGGAAGCTCGCCGGAGACCACGCGATTGAGCGCTCCCGGCCTCGATTCGGGGTACGGCTAGCACGGGGAAAGAGAGGGAAGCACGGGGAAACGTTTTGGGGGAAAGAGAGGCGGCCAAATTGGCCGTGGCGGCCGGGCGGCGGCGACCCGTGGCTCGGGAGTTCCGGCGAGCTCGCGCGGCTGCGGGGAAACGAGACCGAGGGAGGAGGAAGGGGGATTAGCGTCCTTACCCCACCGGGGTAAGCCCACGGTGCTTAGGCGACGGCAGAGGGCGGCGAAAAGACGGCGTGGCGGCGGCCCGAGGCGCACGGCAGCGGCGAGCAGAGGCGGTTAGGGTTGGGCGCGAGCGGGGCATGGCTGCGACCTGGGAGAAGCCCTAGGGGAGGCGGCGCTTTATAGTGGCGGCTGCGGCGCCCTGGCATGCGGGCCCGGGACAAAGACGGCGCGGCGGGGTCGGTCGAGCTCGGACTCGAGCTCGAGTCCGGCTCGGGTGCGGGGAAGGGGACGACCCCGACAGGTGGGGTCCCCCTGTCAGCGACCGCGAGGGAGAGAGAGCGGGGGAGGAAAGGCAGCGCACGGGGCTGGGCCAAGGGAGACGCTGCAGCCCAGGAAGAAAAGAGAGAAGAGAGGCGCGGGGCTGAGGGGGAGCTGGACCGAGACGCGGCCCACGCGGGAGGGAAAGGAAGGAGAGAGGGGAGTGAGCTCGGGCTGGGCCGTGGAAGAAAAGGAGAGAGGAGAGGAAGCCCGAGGGAGGAGGGAGAGTGGGCCGGCGTGGCCCATGCGGGAAGAGGGAGGGGAAAGGGAGAGCTGGGCTGGGCTAGGAGGGGGTTTGGGCTGCTTTCTCTTCTTCCTTCTCCTTTCCTTTTCCTTTTCTATACTCAACTATTCAAATAAAACTATTTGAATTCAAATAAATTTGAATTCAAACCCTATAAACTCAACACAAAGAAAAACAATGCTTCAGCATGAATGCACAAACATGTTGACCTTATAATTGATTTTATTTTCTTGTGTTATAAATTGCTTTAAATGCCACCAAAAAATTAAAGAAAAGCCTGGAAATTTCATTTGAGCCAAAATAAATTCATTAAAATTAGGGAAAAATTACATTAGGGTGTTACAATGCTGCGCCGCCGCGTACGCTACTTCATCCCGTTCATCGGCGTGCACCGACGATCGGGAGAGCAGGTCTCCGAAACCTCGTCCTCAGCGATCCTGCACTGGGAGAGGGCGAATAAGGTTTTTGGGAAACGCTCTGCGCGACTGCTCGAACGCTTCCACATCGCTGTCCTCTACGTCCTTGTCGCCACGGCTTGTCTTCCTCCTCGTCAGTGGGGCGCGACTTGGCGTCGTCAAGCGCGTGGAGGTGCTGATCATCGCTGTCGTCTTCTTTACCCGGTTATTCCGGTCAGCCTAGAGACGTACGGTTTTCTATCCCTAACTATGTATTTAATACTTAGTATGATCTGGTTAGGGTTGATCTTGCTGCTACAATATTTTATCTTAAATCACTTGTTCAACATGTTTATATATGTTCGTTTTCTGTACACAATTTTCATCATGGTCATGATTTATCTTCGGATTAATTTAAAATTGAATCTCTTATTTTTTCAATCAATCCAAAAATCTTATTATAACAATTTTAGTTTCATAGCTGGATTTGTTGATGCTTTGAGGCCCAAGAAGTTCTTTGGCGAGCACTTTAAGAGATGGCAAACGAGAGTGATTCTGTGGCTCTCTGCCATGAACGTGCTGTGAGTGTCGAAGGGCAAACCTGAGAGGCCTCTTACCCCTGAGCAGGAGAAGGCCTTTACTGAGGCCAACACACTTTTTGTGGGCGCTGTGATCGGTACACTTGTAGATCATCTACAAGATGTGTAACTCCATCACACAGACGCTAAAAAGTTGTGGGATGCCCTGAAGGCCAACTATGGCGGCACAGATGCTAGCGCTGAGTTGTACATCATGGAGCAGTACCATGACTACAAGATGACCGATGAGAAATCTGTAGTCGAGCAGGCTCATGAGATACAGTGCATGGCCAAGGAGCTTGAGCACCTTAAGATCAACCTACCCGACAAGTTTGTGGCTGGTGCATCATTGCCAAATTGCCTCATTCATGGAGGGATTTCGCCACTACTCTCAAACATAAGAGGATGGAGATATCAGTGTCTGATCTGATAGCATCCCTTGATGTTGAGGAAAAAGCTCGGGCCAAGGATGGACGATCTAAGGCTGCTCAGGGCCAGACTATTGCCAACATGGTACAAAAGTCTCACGGCAAAGGCAAGGGCAAGGGAAAGAAGACCAAGCCGCAGCCTACCACTACTTTCAAGAAGAAGAAATTCAAGGAATGTCAAGGCTGTTTTGTGTGTGGATCTACCGATCATTGGGCAAAGAAGTACCCACACCTAAAAGGAAGGAAGCCTTCACCTGAGCAGAAAACTGCGAACACGGTCACCATGGCTGGAGTGGAAACCAGTGGGTATAATTCTTTACCTTCAGTTTTTCAGTATTTTAATCTACTAGTTGGTGGCTTGATACTGGTGCAAATGTTCATGTGTGTTCTGATGCTACCTTGTTTTCTTCTTACCAGACTGCTCAGGATTCTACCGTGATGATAGGCAATGGGTCGCATGCTACTGTTCGGGGTGTTGGCACGGTTGATCTGAAGCTTACTTCACGAAAGATCGTGCAGCTGAAGAACGTGCAACATGTCCCTACTATCGGAAAGAATCTAGTTAGTGGCTCCCTTTTGTGTAGGGATGGTTTTAAAGTAGTGATTGAGTCCAATGAATTTGTCGTGTCTAAGTGTGGACAATTTATCGGTAAAGGCTATGAGTGCGGAGGCTTGTTCCGTTTTTCAGTTTCAGATTATTGTAATAAGTCCGTGAACTTAATTTCTGATGGTATAAATGAGAGCGATGCATCTGTTTGGCACTCGCATTTATGTCATCTGAATTTTGGCTCTATGTTTCGACTTTCCACCATGAGTTTAATTCCGAATTTTTTCCATAGTCAAACGTTCTAAGTGTCATAGTTGTGTGTAATCTAAGCAACCTCGAAAACCTCACAAGGTGGCAGAGGAGAGACATTTGGCACCTCTAGAACTCGTCCATTCAGATATCTGTGAGATGAATGGCGTGTTAACAGAAGGTGGAAAAAGATATTTCATGATCTTGATTGACGATGCAACTAGATTTTGCTATGTGTACTTGTTGAAAACGAAATATGAGGCTCTTAACTGCTTTAAAATCTATAAGGCTGAAGTAGAAACCCAACTTGAGAAAAAGATCAAACGACTTAGGTCTGATCGAGGAGGTGAATATTTCTCTAATGATTTTGACTTATTCTGTGCGGAACACGGCATTATTCATGAGAGGACGCCTCCCTATTCACCCCAATCAAACGGGATTACCGAAAGGAAGAATCGCACATTGTCTGACTTGGTAACGCTATATTAGACACCGCTAGATTATCTAAGGCATGGTGGGGGGAGGCAATATTGACTGCATGTCATGTCCTGAATGGAGTTCCTATGAAGAATAAGGAAAAGACTCCTTAAGAGGAGTGGATTGGGAGAAGACCTTCACTCTCTTACTTACGTACATGGGGTTGTTTGGCCAAGGTGAATGTGCCAATCCACAAGAAGCGCAAGTTGGGACCTAAAACTGTGGATTGTATCTTTTTGGGTTATGCATATCATAGCATTGCTTATAGATTTCTAGTAGTTAAATCTGAAGTGCCTGATATGCATGTAAATTCACTGTTCGAGTCTCGTGATGCTACTTTCTTTGAGAATATTTTTCCTGTGAAAGACTCGCATGTTATATCTTCATTACCTCTGAATGAACCAGTGAATAAAACTCCTGAATTTGTTGAATTTTCTGAGCATGATGAACACACACTTGAATCAAATCATGAGGAGATTCACAGTGATGCTCCTAGGAGGAGCAAGAGGCAAAAGACTGTAAAGTCTTTTGGTGATGATTTCACTGTTTATCTCATAGATGATTCTCCCAAAACAATCATTGAGGCATTCTCATCTCCTGATGCGGATGATTGGAAAGAAGCTATCTGTAGCGAGATGGACTCCATTCTCTCCAATGGAACTTGGGAGCTGGTCGAAAGACTGTATGGTTGCAGACCTGTGGGTTGCAAGTGGGTGTTCAAGAAGAAGCTTAAGTCTAATGATACTATTGACAAGTACAAGGCTCATCTTGTGGCTAAGGGTTACACCCAGAAAGAAGGCGAAGATTTCTTTGATACTTACTCATCTGTTGCGAGATTGACCACTATTCGTGTTCTACTCTACCTGGCTACCTCGCATGGTCTTCTCATCCATCAGATGGATGTTAAGACAGCTTTCCTCAACGGAGAGCTGGAAGAGGAAATCTACATGACACAGCCTGATGGGTTTGTAGTAGAGGGTCATGAGAACAAGGTGTGCAAGTTGTATAAATCTTTGTATGGCCTGAAGCAACCACCTAAGCAATGGCATGAGAAATTTAACTTCACACTTATATCAGCAGGCTTTAGTGTCAATGAGGGTGATCGATGTGTGTATTACCGCTATGGTGGGGGTCAAGGAGTTATATTGTGTTTGTATGTCGATGACATACTGATCTTTGGGACTAGTCTTGATGTAATCAACGAGGTCAAGACATTGTTATGTCAAAACTTTGATATGAAAGATCTTGGTGAGGCTGATGTTATTCTCAACATCAAGCTGATCAAGGGAGAGAATGGGATTACTTTTTCGCAATCCCATTATGTGGAGAAAATGTTGAAACGGTTTGGCTATAAGGATAGCAAATCTAGTCCAACTCCCTATGATCTGAGCTTGATCCTTCGAAAGAACAGAAGAATTGGCAGAGACCAATTGAGATATTCACAGATGATTGACTCACTCATGTATCTTGCGAGTGGAACGAGGCCTAACATCTCTTTTGCTGTTAGCAAGTTAAGCCGGTTTACTAGTAATCTGGGAGATGATCATTGGCATGCGCTTGAGCGCGTAATGTACTACTTGGTGGGTACTATAGAATACGGGATTCACTATTCTGGTTTTCCTGCAGTACTGGAAGATATAGTGTTGCTAATTGGATATCGGATCTAGATGAGCTGTATGCCACTAGTGGATACGTTTTCACTCTTGGCGGTGCTGCTGTTTCATGGAGATCATGCAAACAGATGATCCTGACGAGGTTTACTATGGAGGCAGAACTCACAACACTAGATACAGCTATAGTGGAAGCCGATTGGCTTCGTGAGCTCTTGATGGACTTGCCTATTGTCGAGAAACCATTACCGGCAATAGTGATGAACTGTGACAATCAAACGGTGATTGCTAAAGTAGATAGTTCAAAGGACAATATAAAGTCTTCAAGACATATCAAGAGACGGTTAAAATCAGTCAGAAAAATGAGAAACTCCAGAGTTATCACTGTGGGTTGTGTCTACACTGAGAAAAATTTGGCTAATCCGTTCACATAGGGGCTGTCATGCAATGTGATAGACAATGCATCCAAGGAGATGGGTTTGAGACTTGTATAAGCTATTCCCTAGTGGTAACCCAACCTATGTGATCGGAGATCCTGTGAATTAGGATCTGGGAAGAACAAGTTAGAGGTTAGCATGAGAGTAACCTTTTATACTCACTCGAGAAGGATGCAATACTCTCGATTACTGCATGGCAGGTTGGCTTTGGCCTTAATGTATTCTGTTGGCTTTAATTAGCAAAGACGTTATCCTGTAGAATATTCTTGAAAGAATACACCTATGTGAGGCCGACTGTTGGACGGTCGCAGTCTGTGAGATTTGGGTGATCTCTATTAAGCTCATGAAGAGACCAGGGAGTACGATCTGTATGCTCCAACCGTGAAGTAGCCTACTGGAGGTCAAGTATCAGTTTGACTGCAAGTGAAACTCATTTGCACAAAACTTACAATTCAAGGCTTAGTCCATTGTTCAAGTTGTAAATGAGTGTAACTTGCTGTTCTAGATGGAAGTTCAACTTAACAGTCTCCATTGAAACACTGGTATATCAAACAACAGTGGGTTGAGGCAAAATTAGAATGAGACTTTGAGATCTGGTGGGGGATTGTTGGAATATTTGGGCCCAATAGTGCAAAGGCCCACCATGTAAATCCAAATAATTCCAATAAAATCTCAAAGGTCCATTAGTGCAAAGGTGTATGGCAACAAGTTAGTCCCACCTTGCTAGTGGAGGTAGAGGAAATTCAACTTAAATAGTTGGATGCTCTCCATGCTCTTGCAAGTGTGGGTGAGAGGAAGAAGTAAGAACACGCGCGTGCGCTCGCCTCGCCTCGCCGGGCCGGGCTCGAGCAAAGGCTGCCCGCATGCGACGTGCGCGTAAATGGTCCGCCAAAATCCGGTCCAATCCTTGCGGGAACGCGGCTTCGTTTTGCAGATTTGTTTTGTCACTTTGAATCTGTTACGAATTTCACGCACGGAATTTTTGGGACTCGTAACCGACTTGATTTTTGGGACGCCAAAAACCCTAACGGTTCCTTCCTATAAATACGCACGGGTGCCTTCTAGAAATAGAACATAACAGAAGACGCACAACACGCCTCGACCTGCCTGCTGCGCCGCCGCGTACGCTACTTCATCGGGAGAGCAGGTCTCCGGAATCTCGTCCTCAGCGATCCTGCACTAGGAGAGGGCGAATAAGGTTTTTGGGAAGCGCTCTGTGCGACTGCTCGAACGCTTCCATATCGTCGTCCTCTACATCCTCGTCACCACGGCTCGTCTTCCTCCTCGTCAGTGGGGCGCGACTCGGCGTCGTCAAACGCGTGGAGGTGCTGATCGTCGCCGTCGTCTTCTTTACTCGGTTATTCCGGTCAGCCTAGAGACGTACGGTTTTCTGTCCCCAACTATGTCTTTCATACCTAGTACGATCTGGTTAGGGTTGATCTTGCTGCTGCAATATTTTATCTTAAATCACTTGTTCAGCATGTTTACATATGTTCGTTTTCTGTACGCAATTTTCATCATGGTCATGATTTATCTTCGGATTAATTTAAAACTGAATCTCTTAATTTTTCCATCATTCATTGGGTCAAATACGGTCTGGGAGTAGCTACCAGCTAAATAGACCTAAATAAATGCTCGCTTGACCAAGCAGCAGTCTATCTGTACTGAGTTAATGCTCGCCTGGCCAGGTAGCCGGCAGCCCTCCGCGATGGTTTTGGCGCGATTTGAGTTGGAGGGAGCTATGAGTTGGGTTTAGAAGCTTAAAATGCTGAACATTTGGGAAGTAGAAAATGCGAGCAACATTATTTGATTTGGGCCTCTATATTTGCTATGGAGATATTCTTTGTGGATGCATGATGGGTGGCTCAAAGGTAAAGGTATAAGATAGGGCTTTTCTATTTTACCGGTCAAAAGGTGATTAGCGGATGATATTTGACCAGATTAATAGGCTAGATAGCCTTACTATCAAGAGGGGTCAATTTCATTTGCTTGATGATTCTATAGTGCCACTTTGCTCAAACAATTGCATTGCATGCATAAAAAATCGTGTTTAAAAAAGTGGAAAGACCGGAGAGGAAACGCTTGTTGGAAATGGCTAACTACGCTTGAAGGCGTACGGTCAGCCATTTGTACAGCGGACCATTCCATGACTTAGCCAAAATTCGAGTTGTCTAGTCCGGCTCTGGGGGGCGGACGGTCTGCCAGCTAATGTGAGTGAATCATCAGAAACTTCAAAGTTTCTGGTGGGCTTTTCACGTTGAACGGCGGACGGTCCGCCTGGTACCGGCAGACAGTCCGCCTGGTCCACAGCTCCATTCTTTGTGCTCTTGCACAAGGAGGTCCTACTTTCAACTAACGATTTATCTTCATCGCTGCCTAGTGTTGTTCTTGATCTCTTACAGGATTTCAAATATGTTTTCCCCGATGAGGTACCAGCTGGACTTCCTCCACTCCGCGGAATTGAGCATCGAATTGATTTGGTACCAGGTGCTTCTCTTCCAAATCGTCCAGCCTACCGCACCAATCCCGAAGAGACAAAGGAAATTCAGCGACAGGTAAAAGAGCTTTTGGACAAAGGGTATGTTCATGAATCCTTATCACCATGTGCTGTTCCCGTTCTTTTAGTTCCAAAAAAAGATGGCTCTTGGCGCATGTGTGTTGATTGCCGTGCTATTAATGCTATAACTGTTCGATATCACCATCCCATTCCACGACTTGATGACATGTTAGATGAATTGAGTGGTTCCATCATTTTCACCAAGATTGATTTGCGTAGTGGCTATCATCAAATCCGCATGAAACTTGGTGATGAATGAAAAACAGCGTTTAAAACTAAATTTGGTCTCTATGAATGGCTTGTGATGCCATTTGGCTTGACAAATGCTCCTTCAACTTTTATGCGCTTAATGAATCATGTTTTATGAACTTTCATTGGCAAGTTTGTAGTTGTTTATTTTGATGATATTCTGATCTATAGCAAATCATTTGATGAACATCTTGATCATATCCGTCAAGTACTTGCTGTTTTGAGGGAAGAGAAATTGTATGGCAACATTGCTAAGTGCACCTTTTGCACAGACCGTGCTATTTTCCTTGGCTTTGTTGTTTCCGCAAATGGTATTCAGGTTGATGCAGAGAAGGTTAAAGCAATAAAGGATTGGCCAACACCGGTAAATGTGAGCCAAGTTCGAAGCTTTCATGGTCTAGCAAGTTTCTATAAACGTTTTGTCAAAGATTTCAGCACCCTCACTGCACCCCTTAACAATCTCACAAAGAAGGATGTTCCATTCAAGTGGGGATATGACGAAGACCAAGCATTTCACATGCTAAAAACAAAGCTTTGTGAAGCACCGTTGCTACAACTTCCTGATCTTGGTAAGACATTTGAGATCAAATGTGATGCAAGTGGTATTGGCATAGGAGGTGTACTGCTGCAAGAAGGTAAACCTGTTGGCTACTTTTCTGAGAAGCTAAATGGTCCACATCTGAATTACTCGGTTTAGGATAAAGAGCTTTATGCCTTAGTTCACGTTTTGGAAGTTTGGCAACATTACTTGTTACCTAAAGAATTTGTAATCCATTCTGATCATGAAGCTTCAAAATATCTTAAAAGTCAAGGCGACATGCTAAATGGATTGAGTTCATTGAAATGTTTCCCTATGTTGTCAAACATAAGCGTGGTAAAGATAACATTGTTGCCGATGCCTTGTCTAGAAGATGTGCGTTGATTACACAACTAGATAAAAAAGTGCTTGGTTTGGAATCCATTAAAATACTTTATGCTGCTGATGCTGATTTTAAAGAACCTTTTGTCGGTGTTTAACTGGCTGCCACCGAGGGATATGCCCAAGGTGGTAAGTTTTGGGTGAGGAGACGCCGAGATCAGGAACTCGAAGGTGCAAGGAACACAAAGCTTAGCCAGGTTCGGGCCGCAAGATTCGTAACACCCTACGTCCTGTATGGTGGTTTGTATTGCCTTTAGTGTAGAATGATCTAGAGATCTTCTATTTTTGAGGGGGGTCCCTGTCCTCCCTTATATATCCGAGAGGCCAGGGTTACAAAGATACTAACCAACACCAGCTGGGGAATCGTACCAGAACATATCTCGAGTAGATTCCCTATGTATCGGTTAGCTCTATCTCCTATTTAAACGAGATAAATAAGAGATAAATGAGGTGAATAAGAGATAAGACGGACTTAATCTCTTAAACCTCTTTAAACTACGTCACGTACCCAGTCCCGTGGCCCTGGGTCTGATAAGCCCCCGAGCTCTTCGTAGCTGAGTACTGCAGGCTTATCGAATACTTTCGAAGCAGTCTTTGACTTCTTCCGAAGCTTCGCCTTGAAGTCCTTCTTCGAGTACTTGCTTGGCTGCATCGAAGCTATGAGGTGCTCATGCCCCGAATTTTTGTTATGGTGTGCGATTTAAAAATCGCACTCCATATGGAGTAGCCCCCCGAGCCTTAGACTGAATAGGAGAATCAGGCTGAGGGTCCCATTAGTCTGTAATCCTCCTTATCCTTCAAAGAAATTTGAAAAAAATAAGTAGTCGATGCCACGTATCCCGCAGCCCCCGAGCCTTGAATCCAAATCCCACAATTTTGGAGATAAGGATCCGAAAACCGTGGCATGCAGGCTAAAAAATGACAACTTAAGAAAGTGCCAAAGTGATGATACAAATGATGGACATTAGATCATGTATCCAGAAATCCCCCTTTTTCCGGGCTAATTAGCCCTAAAAAAATGAGTAATCGAATATTTAATCCAAACAGTCCACCAAATGACCTCTCAACGTCGGAATATTCCCAAAAAACGACCCTTGAACTTCGGAACAGTAACTTTCCCCACCCCGCTGGTTATTTAACCCCGCAACAACAGTGGGAAAAGGCTATGCTTTCAATCTGCATTTGCCAAGAACCGCCAAAATCCCCAATCAGAGCCAAACGCCGCTGCCTCCCCCCCAAAGAAATCCTCCGGTCCAACCTCCCCGCCCCTCTCCCCGCAGCCCCCGAGCATCTCGTGGCCGGCGAATCGGAGATGGCGCCCAAGAAGGCAGAGATCGAAGGGAAAAAGAGAGAGGCGCAGCCTTCGACCGCGGAGTGGACACACAGTAAGTGCTCCCTCAACCATCTGAACAACCTAGTTTCCGAGGGGTTGCTGCAAGAAAAGAACCTTATCAACTGGCGCCCCTCTTACCGTTAACCTTTCCCCATGGAAAATGTTAACGAAATCATCACATTTCTCCATTTTGCCAAACGGGGATTGGCCCTCCCCTCTTGTTCCTTCTTCCGAGGCCTTCTGTATTACTACGGGCTTGAGCTTCATCATCTCAACCCCAATTCTATCTGCCACATTTCAATTTTTATCTATTTCTGCGAAGCTTTCCTTGGAATCGAACCCCGCTGGGATCTTTTCCGCTTCCTCTTCCGCATTAAACCACAGCCTACATCCAAGAATCCTTCCGTTGTGGGGGGCGCCGACATCCAACTGCGTCAGCAGGCCGGCGACAAATATCTCACATACAAATTCCCCTCCAACCTTCCTGGATGGAAAAACCATTGGTTTTATATCGAGAACCATGCTCCCCACCTCCCAACGAAATCAAACAGACCACCTGCAGTGAGGCCCGAGTGGAATATTGAACCCTCCGGCGGGGAGATGGATCAGGTCAAGGAGCTGCTGGACATCATAGAGGCACAGAAGAAGAAGGGAGTGACTGGTGCCTCCGTCATGTTTTCATTTTTCAAGCGCCGCGTCCAACCAATCCAGCAGCACCATCGCCTGGGATACGAGTACACAGGCCCCGCTGATCCTTCTCGCATGTGCGCAGAGGAATTGCCAGATGAAGCCGCGCTCCAGCGAGTCCAGCGGGTGCTGCTAGACGTGGACGCCGTGCCTTACGTGCCCACATTATTTTCCGCGCGAAATCCGCCCAAACCAGTAAGTATTCGACTTCTTTTTTGCTGAAAATATCCTCGTTTACTCCAATACTGAACTGAAGGACCTTCTGCAGGGACATACAGAGCTGTACCGCAGCTACCCGCCACGGCCTAACGTCCCTCAGCCGGACCACCTCCTCCCCAGTGCCGCTGTTGAGGCAAAGAGGGCTCGCATCGCTGCGGCCCTGCGCAGCAGCGGATCCACCTAGGATGTGAGCTCCCGGTCGGAGGAGGGGGCTGAAGGAGAAGCGCGTCGGGCCAACTCCTCCGACCAAAGCGTGGAGTTGACCGGTGCTTTGCTGTTGGTGCCGCAAGGCCGTCAGTTGGTGCGCAAGAGAAAGGCGCAAGAACTCGAGTCTGCCGGGTAAGAGCTTACTGCTTTGATGCATTGCTATATGTTGAGATTATGCCATGCTCACAATGTCGTCCTATAGTCCTTCCGCTTCCTCCTCCCGGGCCGAGCCCGAAGAAGAAAGAACAGGCCCATCGGCCACCACGGCCGTCACCATCGCCATGGCGGGGACCGCGGCACAGGATGGTGGAACCGCACCGCCAGCGACGGGGACGCCGCGTCAGGCCGTGCGGATGAAAAGGGCCATTAAGAAGAAATCTGTACTGTAAGTCTGCCTCTGGTTGCACAGCAAATATTTTGATCTTTCAACTTATGTGTTGACTAACTTCGACTTCATTAGTGCTGCCAGTGTTGCGGACCTCCAGCTGACGCCAGCTTCGACTACCCCAGCCCCCCGGGTCGTCGACCCAAGAGGAATCATCAAGCGCTGGGCCAGTCACGGCTGCGTCAGCCCCCGAGCCATCGGCCCCGGAAGGGTCAACGCCCACGGAGCAAGCCCCTGGGACAGACGCGACGCTGCCCGACCTGCCGTCTCCCGGGCCCCGACAAGTCGAGGTTGGGGCCGGTGGCGAGAAACAAGTCGAGGCCCCTAGCACCGCTCCTACGGATGGCTCAGGTGAGCATCTGACCGCCCCAGCTAGCTACCGGGATCCGCATGCAGTACGCTGAGAACGTTTGTGATTGCAGGTGCGCAGTAGCTGACTACTGAAGAAGTCGCGGGAACCTCCGGGAGACCCATTGAGCTGCTGCTGGCCGGGTCAGGTTGTCAGGATGCCGTCGCCACCGACCTGGCGAGTGACCTGCTGCTGACGGATGGCAACACAGAGAACCTCAAGAAGGCGCATGACTTTGCCATGGTAAGACCTGAGAACCTTTCTGCCAGTGGCTATATCGAGTTGCTAATCTATATTTCCCCTTTTTTATGCAGAGTGTGATTGCCCACTCCCGGAAGCAAGCAGAAGAATTGAAGACCCTTGCTTGCGACCGCAAGGAACTCGCTGCCCTGAGGAGGCGCCTTGACGATGAGAAGATGGAGAACGTGCATCTTGAGAAGGTCAACACCGATCTCCAGCGACAACTCGAGGAATAGAAGAAGGAGCTCGAGGTACATAAGCAGGCGCACCAGGAGCAGCTCAGGGAGCAAAAGAAAGCGCACCAAGGTAAACCATTGCTTCCCTCGGGTACTTGCACTAAATGACTCAACCTGGATTCTGAAAAGCTTTCCACCACAGAGCTTAGGAGAATCTTAATGAGTAAAGAAGAGCTACTTACTGACGTGAAGAACCTGCTCTATCGCCGTACAGATGACGTCGAGAGGGTGAGGAAGGTGATCAGCGACACTGAGCAACAGTTCGTCGACAGCCTTCAGCGAATCAAGACGCTGGGCGAAGAACTCGAAGACCTCAGGGGGGCCGCCCGGGAGCTGGTGGATGTGGTGGATCCACCATAAGAAGGTGAAGCAAACCCCCGGCCCCTGCTAGAGCGTCTCCATGAGGCCCCAAAGAAAGTAATGGAGTTTCTTTCCAGGGCACCTGTCACGTGCGTCAACAACGCCCTCGCAATCGTGAAGTCCTTCCTGCCAAGCGCGCAACTGGAGATATTCGCTCAAGGCATGGCGGCGGACTACACCGAGGAACAATTTGACAGATACCTCCTGGAAGCCCAACCTGTATCAGAACGTATAGTTCAAAGTGTAATGCAGGATTAGGGTACTAAAAACAAGTGTTCGCTTCCTTGTATATATGGTGTCTTTTGATGTCTCTACTTGTGTATGTGCCCAGGCTGAATTGGTATCCAGGCTTACAAGGCGTAAGTAGTAGACACTACCTGGGGTGCAACGACCCTAAAGGTAGCCATAGCTCCATGTAGGAACTTATCTAACAAGTTGTCCACAACCCGAACTCTGGGTCTAGAACTGTTAGAAAAGAACGCGAGCGACGTCGCGCAAATGCCGGGCTTAAGGCAAAACTATCCCGAGTGCATCGACTCTGGACATAGTTAGGGTCGCTCCTTGTATGAGCGCGCTCTGCAAGTTAGATAGGACCCGGACGGACGGATCGGACTTGCTGGGAGTGAATGCGGGCGTCGCCGCTGGTATGCCGTGCTCTTGGCAGGGACGAGACTACTCTAGGTGCAACTACGCAGGATGTAGTCGAGGCAGCTCTTTGCACGAGCTCATCCAACAAACTGGGAATAAACCAGTCGAACGGGTCGATTATGTTGGGGAAAATGCGACTGCTGTCGCATGCGACCATCCAAGGTCGCGGCGGAGATCGATATGTAGAGAATTTGGGCGGAGCGGAGGGTACCATCAAAAAATGAAGTAAATGAGACATGACCGTGGCCATAGCCTCCATAACCTTTATGACAGGAAGTTGATTTATACAAATGTTGCACGTGACCGCGGCCTCCGTGCGCCCAGAAGGGAATGTACAACTCGAATCTTGTGGCACATAGCCTCCAAATTGATTCAAGGAAAAGGGATCTTCTAGGCCCCCGGGGATTTAGCTATCTCCGGACATCTTCTTATGGATAGAACTTGCACAGGTTCTGAATGTTCCAGGAGTTCGGGACATCCTGACCCTCAGGATATTGTAGCCGATAAGACCCTGGCCTTGTAACCCGCTTGACGACGAACGGGCCCTCCCACCTTGAGTTGAGCTTGTGTAGGCCAGATTCATCCTTAATGCGACGCAAGACCAAATCACCAACACTGAATGACCGCTCTCTGACGTTGCGATCATGATATCGCCGGATCCCCTGCAGGTACCGGACTGACTGAACAAGAGCGGTGCAGCGAGCTTCTTCCACAGAATCGAGCTCTAACTGCCTCGCCTCGTCCGCCTCGCCTTCATTGTACATTTCGACCCTTGGAGACTTCCACATGATATCGGCTGGTAAAATAGCTTCAGACCCATATACGAGGAAGAAAGGTGTTTGTCCTGTGGCTTTGGACAGCTGAGTCCGAAAACCCCAGATGACATGTGGCAGCTCATGCACCCATTTGCCTCCCTTCTTGCTGTTTTCATCATAAAGTCTCTTCTTGAGGCCGTCAATTATCAAGCCGTTCGCCCTTTCGACTTGTCCATTGGCCCTTGGGTGTGCGACCGAGACATATTTAACTTCGATGCAAGCATTCTCGCAGAACTCCCAGAACTGGTTTGCCGTGAAATTTGATCCCAAGTCCGTGATGATGGTGTTGGGGAAGCCGAAACGGTGCAAAATATCTGAGATGAAGTTGACGACCCGATCTAGCGTGAGCTTGGCTATCGGCTTATACTCAATCCACTTAGTAAACTTGTCGATAGCCACCAGAACATGGGTGAAACCGCCTGGCGCCGTTGTGAAGGGCCCGATCATGTCGAGGCTCCAACAAGCGAAAGGCCAGGATGGCGGTTTGGTGATGAGGCTGTGAGCTGGAACATGAGTCTGTTTGCTGAAGAATTGACAATTTTGGCACCTGCGCACGAGATCCTCCGCGTCGGTCACTGCAGTGGGCCACCAGAAACCAGCCCGGTATGCTTTCCCCACCAGCGTTCTTGAAGCTGCATGATTTCCGCAGACGCCCTCATGGATCTCCCGCAGTATGTCGTAACCATCATTCTTTGTGACGCACTTCATGAGAACTCCTGACCGAGCGCCGCGCCGGTAGAGCTTGCCGTCGACCAAGACGAAGCCCTTGCTTCTACGCAAGACGCGTGCCGCCTCTGCGCTCCTGGCGTCAATTCCCGCTGGTAGCCTTTGATCGCGGATGAAGTCAATAAAAGCCTCTCGCCAGTCCTCCCCTAGCATCATAACCTCTCGATCGAGTTGTTGGGGACCCGCGTCGATGGTTACCTGTGGAGAAGACTTGATGGATGGCCGCTTGAGCTCCTGGACCTCCAGGCGGGACCTGCGCACGTGTTGTCCCCAATTTGGATAGAATATCCGCACCAACATTGTGCTCCCGCAAAACATGATGAACCTCCAAGCCGGAGAATTTGCTCTCCAACTTGCGCACTTCTTGTACGTAAGCTTCCATCTTCTCCTTGTTACAGTCCCATTCTTTGTTGACCTATTGAACGACAAGAATAGAATCGCCATACACAAGTAGTCGCTTGATCCCTAGTGATATCGCCAAACGAAGCCCGTGAAGCAAGGCTTCATACTCGGCTTCATTGTTGGATACTGCCCACAGGATCTGGAGGACATACTTCAATTGTTCACCTCGTGGAGAAATAAGCAAAACACCAGCGCCGCCACCGTCAAGCTTGAGGGACCCATCAAAGTACATGGTCCAGTGGTCCGGCTTGTCGACTGGAGTTGGGACTTGATTCTCCCTCCATTCAGCCATGACGTCGACTAGAGCCTGTGACTTGATTGCAGTACGTGGCTTGAAGTCGATTGACAAAGCCCTCAGTTCCACTGCCCACTTGGATATGCGCCCCGTGGCATCTTGATTATGAAGAATATCTGCCAACGGGAAATCCGTGATCACAGTAATCTTGTACTCGTCGAAGTAATGGAGTAGCTTTCTTGATGTGATTAAGATTGCATATAAAAGCTTTTGAACAGCTGGATACCGTACCTTGGATTCGGAGAGGATCTCGCTGACAAAGTAGACAGGCCTTTGCACTCCAAACGCATGGCCTTCCTCGCTTCGCTCGACTACAATGGCACTGCTGACAACATGAGTTGTTGCCGCGATGTAAAGTAGTAGATCCTCCCCTGGCAACGGTGCTGTATGGACTGGAGGTGACTGAAGATGATGTTTCAGATCCTGCAGGGCCTGCTCGGCCTCCTCCGTCCATTGGAACTTATCTTGGCGTTTCAGGAGCTTGAAAAAAGGTAGTCCCCTCTCCCCGAGTCGGGAGATGAACCTGTTCAGGGCCGCCATACAACCTGTTAACTTCTGCACATCCTTGATTGTGGCCGGGGCCTCCATATCAGTGATGGCCGTGATCTTAACAGGGTTGGCTTCGATGCCCCGGTTGCTAATGATGAACCTGAGCAACTTCCCTGAAGGTACTCCAAAAATGCACTTGGTAGGATTGAGTTTCCACCGAAATCTGCGCAGACTGCTAAATGTTTCCTCCAAATTTGCAATCAAGTCACTGGACTCCCTGGTCTTGATGACTACGTCATCCACATAAGCTTCTACATTCCGGTGCAGCTGATCTGCGAAACACATCTGGATCGCACGCTGATAAGTTGCTCCTGCATTCTTCAACCCGAAGGACATGGTTTTGTAGGCATAAGTCCCATACGGGGTGATGAATGCAGTCTTGATTTGGTCCTCCTCCTTGAGCGCGATCTGATGATAACCTGAGTAACAATCAAGAAAACAGAGAAGGACACAACCGGCCGTCGAATCGACAACTTGGTCAATGCGCGGCAGCCCAAAATGGTCCTTTGGGCAGTGCTTGTTGAGATCAGTATAGTCGACACACATTCTCCATTCATTGTTCTTTTTCTTTACAAGAACGGGATTCGCTACCCACTCTGGACGGATTACTTCTTTAATGAACCCAGCCGCGAGAAGTTTAGCGATCTCCCGTTTAATGGCCTCACGTTTGTCGTGGGCAAACCTTCGCAGGCGTTGCTTTTTAGGCGTAGCCTTCGGGTGTACATTCAAAGCATGCTCGATCAACTCCCTGGGCACCCCTGACATATCCGTTGGTTTCCACGCGAATATGTCTCGGTTAGCCCGAAGGAAGCTGACGAGCGCGAGTTCCTATTTGTCACCTAAGCCCGCGCCGATGACAGCGGTCTTAGATGAATCTCCCTCCTGAAGCTAGATCGTCTTGAGGGCCACGTCGTCAGTCGACTGGATGCTCGACTTGCTGGCCTTCTTGGAGGGAATCTCCAGCCCAGACTGGGAAAGCTGCTGCGCAGCTGCGAGTACTTCTCCCGAAGCATCTGGCACACGAGTAGTCGAGGCGTATTGGATTGCCTCCTGATTGCAGTCGTACGACTTCTTCAAATCACCACGGAGGGTGAGTACTCCACTGAGTCCTGGCATCTTAAGAAGCAGATAAACATAATGCAGCACTGCCATGAACTTGGCGAGTGCCGGGCGACCCAATATTGCATGGTAAGAAGATTTGAAGTTAGCCACTTCGAACTTGATGAATTCAGTATGATAGTTCTCCCGCGTGCCGAAAGTGACTGGGAGGACCACCGTACCAAGCGGGTGTGCCGCGTTACCTGGGACAATGCCGTAGAAGGGGGACTTGCTGGGAACCAGCATGTCCTTGAAGTCCAGGCCCATTTTCTTCAGAGTGCTGACAAAAATGAGATTGAGCCCGCTCCCGCCATCGATGAGGACCTTGGTGAGCTTGACCGCCGCCACCACAGGATCCAGGACCAAGGCGAACTTACCAGGCTCCGAAAAGGTCGTCCACTGGTCATCGCGAGAGAACGAGATGGAGACCTCCGACCAACGGAGTGGTCGTGGTACCGCCGGCTCAATGGACAAAATCTCCCAGAGAAGCAACTTCTGGTCCCGCTTGGAACCAAAATCCTCATCTCCCCCAAAGATGACATTGACGACCTTCGAGGCGTCTTGAAACTTTGGGTTGCGTCCGTGATCCTCTTGATCGTCATCCTCGGGTTCTTTCTCCGCAGGCTTCTTGTTCTTCTTGCCACCATTGGAGTTGCTGAACGTCCTCCGAAGGTGGTAGCAGTCTATGGCGGCATGATTGGCACCTGGATGCCACGGGCACTTCTTTTGCAGAAGCTTCTCAAACTCCTCCTGCATCGTCGACTTCTTGCCCCGCGAAGGACGATCGATAGCCGCGATGACATCATCTGGCTTTCGTTTCCGGGGTGGACCCGAAAAGTCCCGCTGGCCTTTGTCATTGCGGTTGTCGTTTGGGCGCCGCAGATTGCTATCTTGATGCCTCGGGAACCACTCCCGCATCTTCTCCTCCTGTTCGGACCAATCGTGCATCATATCACGAAGGCCCACAACAGTCTTCAGCCTGTTCTGCCCGAAATCCCTGTAGATGCCCGGGTCGGTGATGCCGTTGTAGAAACAATCGATGATGTCGTCCTCCGATATGTTGGCGATGGTGGTGCGGATGTCGAAGAAGCGACGTGTGCAGGACCGCAGAAGCTCATTACGTTCCTGCTTACACTGAGCAAGATCGTGACGAGTACCTGCACGAGCAATTGCTCCCTGGAAGTTGTCGATGAAGACCTTCTTGAGGCGCTCCCAGGAGTCGATTGAGTTGTTGCTGAGGCTTTCCAACCAAGTAAGCGGCGCAGGGTCCAAAGCCATCGGGAAGTAGACGACTTTGGTAACATTTGAACCCCCTGCGACCTCAATGGCCGTGGACTAGCAACGGAGCCACTGCTGAGGAGCTTGCTTGCCGTCGTACTTGGTAATGCCGATCGGTTTGAAACCCTCTGGATACTTGTAGCTGCTGAAACGAGCAGAAAAAGCAGGGAATCGGTCGCTACAGTCAGTACCTTCAGTTTCAACTTCTTCGCGGACCTTGCGCCTGGAGGAGATCACGGTCCGCGCGCCGCGACCTTCATTGATGTGCTGGCGCAGGTCCTCCGGAGGAAGTCAATGATTGCCCTGCCGCAGATGACCCCCTTGTGGTGGCTGCTGCCTCCCGCCAGGGGCCTGGCTTCCGCGAGCGTTGTCGTTACTGAGCTGATGTCGAGGACGGCTGCCAGCCGTTCGGCTGTGAGCCTGACTCCGACTCTCACCCACGCGCTCCTCCCTGATGGTGGACGCCGGGTTGTGCTGATCCAGCTGGATCCAAGCCCTCTGCGCATAAAGGAATGCTTGACGCATGTCCGGATCATGACTGCGCTCGAGGATGGCCGTCACCCTGGCGATGTTGGCCACCGGAGTCCTGTAACCTCGTTCGCTTACAGCAGCAAACTCAGGGTCAAGCTCGCGATGCATAGATCGCCTACGCTCGTTGGCCCTCCTCCGCCGGTTTGTGCGGGCCCTATTTCTGGCCCTCTGTGCCTCACGATCGGCGTCGTTCTCGTCGCCGATGTTGGCCGTGATCTCATCTTTGGAGATCGCTTCAAAGTCGACGATAGGAAGATCCCCATCATCCTCGCCTTCTTCCGCCTTTAGCACCTGGCGGGAGGAAAGCTCATGAGAGCTTGAGTCGACTATTTCAGTCGATCCCTCCGCCGCGGTAGCCAATGGCCTACCCTCTTGAAAGGGCAAGGGCTCGAGGTGGGCCACAAGTCGACCCTCTACCTCGAGTAGATCGGAGAGCACCATGCCCTTCCAATGCACGATGCACCCCTTCGGCAAAGAGGTGATCACCAGATTGCTGGTGCCAGAACAACTCGAAGCCCCCCGACATGCGGTGGCTTCTGGCTTTCCATCCTGGAGCAAGAAGTCCAGGTCCTTCTCTAACATGGAGAGGGACCTAGAGACGTTGGCCTCCTGAAGATCAGTGGCCGGTTTGCATGAGCCGAGTTGGGATCGGCTATGCAGATCCCTAGATTGGAACAGGTCCAACCTAGGGGAAGTTGCCGCAATACTAGAAGAAGTCAAGCCTGGAGCAGACTCCATCTCGACCTGTGTTGCGGAAGCATGGAGCGGCAAGTTGTCGAGTCAGTCGACGAACTTGTCGAGATCGCTGCGAGGATCCGCAGCAAAGGTCTTCGGCCTTATGTCGACGAAGAATCGCCGGAAATTGCCCACACCATCTGCGATGCAGACCCACGAGCCAAAAATGAATGTCGTTCCCTGGGAGGGAACTGACTTGATGAATTTGAAAGATGCCATTGAGCTCGCCGGTGGATCTTCGACATGCTCCCCTACCTGGCGCGCCAGCTGTCGGTGTTTAACCGGCTGCCCACCGAGGGATATGCCCAAGGTGGTAAGTTTTGGGTGAGGAGACGCCGAGATCAGGAACTCGAAGGTGCAAGGAACACAAAGCTTAGACAGGTTCGGGCCGCAAGATGCGTAACACCCTACGTCCTGTATGGTGGTTTGTATTGCCTTTGGTGTAGAATGATCTAGAGATCGTCTGTTTTTGAGGGGGGGTCCCTGTCCTCCCTTATATATCCGAGAGGCCAGGGTTACAAAGATACTAACCAACACCAGCTGGGGAATCGTACCAGAACTTATCTCGAGTAGATTCCCTATGTATTGGTTAGCTCTATCTCCTATTTAAATGAGATAAATAAGAGATAAACGAGGTGAATAAGAGATAAGACGGACTTAATCTCTTAAACCTCTTTAAACTACAATACGTACCCAGTCCCGTGGCCCTGGGTCTGACACCTTTCTCTCGTTGCATTGATGGAAAAGGTTGGGATGAATATTATGTGCATGATGGCTTCTTGTTTCGGACTAACAAAATATGCGTTCCAGCTTGTTCGATTCATCAAGTTCTTTTGCAGGAAGCACATGCAGGTGGACTAGCTGGTCATTTTGGTGTCAAAAAGACATTGGACATGCTTTCTGATCATTTCTTTTGGCCACATATGCGATGTGATGTCCAGCAGCACGTTGGGTGCTGCATCATTTGCTTGAAAGCTAAGTCCCGCCTCAATCCCCATGGTTTATGTACTCCATTACCTATTCCACATGTACCTTGGGAAGATATATCTATGGACTTTATTTTGGGGTTACCTCGGTCTCAGAGGGGGAGGGATTCTATTTTTGTTGTTGTAGATCGCTTCTCTAAAATGGCACATTTTATCCCATATCATTAGAGCGATGATGCTTCACATGTTGCTGATTTATTTTTCATGGAGATCGTTCATTTACATGGAGTTCCAAAGACTATTGTTTCAGACCGGGATACAAAATTTCTCAGCTACTTTTGGGAGACATTGTGGGCTAAGCTTGGCACAAAGTTGTTATTTTCAACCACTTGTCATCCACAAACAAATGGGCAAACTGAAGTTGTCAACAGTACCTTGTCAACCATGTTGCGTGCTGTGTTGAAAAAGAATTTGAAGCTCTGGGAAGACTGCCTTCCACATGTTGAATTTGCTTATAACAGGGCAGTCCATTCTACAACAAACTCTTGTCCATTTGAAATTGTTTATGGGTTTAAACCGCATACTCCCATGGATCTTTTTCCTTTACCATTACGGGAACAAGTTAACTTGGATGCCACGAAAAGATCGGATTTTATCAAGCGGTTACATGCGGAGACAAGAAAGAATATTGAGAAGAAATCAGCACAATATGCAAAGCAAGCAAACAAAGGTAAGAAGAAGGTTACATTTCAGCCAGGAGATCTTGTATGGTTGCATCTACGCAAGGATCGCTTTCCCCAACAGCGTAAGAGAAAGTTATCTCCTCGGGGTGATGGTCCATTCAAGGTTCTCCAATAGATAAATGATAATGCTTACAAACTTGAACTGCCACATGAATATTCCAATGTGAGTCCCACATTCAATGTCAAAGATTTGATTCCATTTGCTCGTAAGCCTAAGTCGAGGATGACTTCTCAAGAGGGGGAGGCTAATGAGGACATTCCTAGCATTCACTCATCTCCAAATGAAACTAAACTTGATATAGCTGGTACAATTACAAGGAGTAGAGCTAAACAATTGGAGAAGGAAATTCCTTCTCAGGTGAACGCTAAACTTATGTTTAATAATCAGTTTATGTTGAATGAGTCTATGTTTTTGAGTTCTTGTTCCAATGTTCTTAGGAATGATGGAGTATATGAACAAGCATGGGATGAAGATGGATTCAAGCCTCTGGACATCTGAACCAAGAAGCCTAGGGTGTGCATGAATAAAATGGTAGTTCAACACCTTTGCATGGTAATGCAACTAGAAGCTAGATGACTGACACATGGTACAAATTCCAAGCTTTACCGCGGATGGAATACAAAGAGTTAGATGGTGTTCTATATGTGGATGGAAGCGTCTTCAAGTCTACTTTCCAACCCATCAAACGGCTCATTATTTGGACTTCCCAATAAAGAGTTATGCTCATTTTAGTAACTGCTGAAAGGAGCTGAAAAGACGCGCGAACCAGCCACGAAATCCACTAGTGCATGCGCATGCTGCCATTCACTCAAAGCTGAACGCCCCTATTTCTATATATATCTTGTACTAGAAAATGAAAGGACATAGGTATTTTTTTGATTGACTAAATTCAGAATACACAAACTCGTGGAGTTTTGTTTATGCGTGAGTCTTGAGAGGCTTACAACACTTGTTCTTTCGATTCCTGAGGGAATTGTAGAACGCCGAACTGCGGTTCGCCAGTTCGTGCCTTCACATCTATAGGGCGTGATTGCGTGGGCTGTTTCATCGATACATTGAAGGATGATTGTTTCGGTAGTTCGTCGCGTGGCTAGCCTCGCGGTGCACTGCCTCTTCACCAGGTCACGCAGCGACAAGTTATCTAGTTCGTAGATCCTACGAGAAGATCGGGCACCCACAACTTCCTACACGCGTTGCATTGGCGTGTGCTTATCAGAAGGACCGCAAAATAAGAAGTGTTCCAACCAAAGATTCAGGAAGGCTGTGTGTTCCCTTTCGGTGACAGGGCCTTTGGTTTTAAGGTGCTGGTTCAGGTATGCACCCCAGTTTGTGCACTCTGTTTTGGAGGACAACTTGAAGGGGACTTCGGATAGTCTGTAGGCAGAGGGGCAGGATGATGAGATGTCCAAACCAGTGATCATCACTACGTCTAGGAGGGTTGGAGTAATCGGTCCATGACCAAATAGGAAGCAGTTCAAGGCATCGGACCAAAAATAGCCGATGATTTTCAGGAGGTTCTCGTTCTTCTCAAGAGGGGATAGAGATAAATACATAGCATCGGCTATCCCTATAGTCTCCCATGTGGGCTGGTAGGTCTTTGCTACTCTGTTATACCAGGTCACCCAGCCCTCGGGAGGATTTGGCCAGGCACGTAGGCTGTCGGCCTAGGAATCTAAATCTATGTTTTGGCTCATGAATGAAATTCAATTGGCCTCGCAAGAAATCAGATCTATGGGTTTCTCGTAAGAATGAGGCCCGAGACAAAAAGAATTGGGGGAAGAAGGATGTGGCAAGAGAATATCTGAAACCTAAAGAATCCATAAAAGCCAAATAACCGGAGAAGGATCATTTAATGGTGCAAGGGATCTAGTAATTGCTGCATTAAGTTAGCAAAGGTCGGAGTTTTACCTTCAGACCAAGGACACCCGCATCGGCATTCGAAGATCCTGCCATCGGAAACCCCAAAGGTCAAGAACCTGGGAACTTGATCTACGGGTGGCGACGCAAGTTTGAGTTTGTGCTCTAAAGGCTTTGGTTCGGGTCTTTGCGGTTAGGGTTTATGAGCAAAAGGTTTTGGAGAATAACTTGGATTCGGGGAATCTTCGAAGATCTGTTTTGGAAAGATTCTGGATTTAAGTGGAAAATGAAATGGATTGGAGAATCGACTTAGATCCAGATCGGCATTTTAAGGAAAGGAACCGATGCGTTGCCATCAGCTCCCAAGAGATCAGTTTCTTAACGAATTGCGGTGAAAATAAAGGATTTTATTTATAACGGGGAGTGAGTACAAAAGGGGGAGCCGATTGCTCCTAGAGCCGATCTATCGGCTTAATCCTACTGTCTACCACCAGTAGGTGCCGGAGACTCTATGGTGCTTGATCGGTGGAGCCGTGCTGGCGTCGCTGTCGTCGTCGCTGCCGTCATCTCCGCCGCTATCACTGCTGAAGCCGCTGCTGTCTTCGGCTTCTTCATCATCGTTGTCGTCATCGTCATCCTCCGACGATCCGCCAAGGAGGTAGCCTTCTGCCACCGAGTCCTCCTCGGTTGATGAGGAATCAGCTTCTTCTTCTGAGGAGAAGATAGAAGTTTTCTTCCCAGGACACGTCGTCCTCGTCATCTTCCTCCAGCTCACCGCCGAGGAGGAGGTGGAGGTCTTCGCCATCGGTCAGGGACTCGTCATCCTCTAACCAGGTCTGGAAGTCCCATTCCTCTACATCCCAATGCAGAGGGGTGCGGACCTCGTAAGTGGCTATAGGGTTGTACTCTGGAGTGGGTTCTCGGGTGGACTCGGACTCGAAGGAAATGGCCGAGGAAGCAGAGGAAGAAGAAGAAGCCATTATGAGAGAAGGAAAGTTGTATCAGGTGCGGTTGCTAATGGCTGAAAGAAAGGGCTGAGAGGAGACAAACTACCGGGGGCAGGTTTATAAAGATGGAGTGGAAGATGAATCGGCACCGTGACGGTTTTCAAGGAGTTTGATGTGGAGCAGTCACATCCCCTGGGAGTCGAAGAGGCACGCCTGTACGGATTTCGAAAGTCCAAGAGGCGGGGCGATGAAAAAGAGAAATGGTTTCGGAATAATTATTGCCGAAACCAGGGGGCATGTGTTATCGCCATAATTTAGACGGGCCATAAAGGTGGGCCGCAAAGCAAGATGGGCTCGAAAGATAATCGTAGTGGGCTTGCGAATCGGCCCCTGCGCGGGTGTTTGAGGCCAGGGTTGGCCATGTATCTAGATAGGCATGTGTGTTTAAATAGTTTAGATAGAGATAGCCAAGATTCATGTCCTGGTTAGTTAGGATTGGATAGGGAAGGTAAGTTTCTGGACTATAAATATGTACCTGGATTATGAATAAAACAATCAATCATTCACCAGCAATTCTCGGCGCATCGCCACCCCTGTTCTAGGGTTTCTCGGGTAAGTGCCGTTCAGCCCCAATCACGCCTCGCATGATCGGGGCGGCATCGTTCCTGCTTATCTACCTTTTGTATTTCTCATACTGAAGCGTTGTTGATGGCGAGTAACACTAGTTATCTTGGCGTTTATAGAGTAGCATCGGCTCTTCCATGCTTTATTCGTGCGTCGTTTGTTACCTGTAAACGTTCATCTGTTCTCGTGCCCGATCTTGGGTATAAGGGCAGCACCGTTATGGTTAGTCTTCATTCATCAAAGATTTAGTTTAATATCTGCATGATTAGGCCCTTCAAATGGGTTGAATGTTCCGGCAGTACATTTGGTGCTTTATATCAATTTAAAGAGGGATCGTTCCGAGAATCAGCTCTTTGTTGGTTTTTAGGCCTCTGTTTAGGTTGTTATTTCGTTACCTTCCATATCTGTTAGGCTCAATTACGTGTAGGATGTTCCAGCTATGCAGTGAAAGCAGTAACCGTCGTAGATTGGATTAGCTTAATGGTTACAGAGCAAGTTTTATATTACCATCGAATATGCTTGCCTTATTCATATATAAAGATCCGATCTGGTACTGAATACAATCTGTCAGACCTGGGGCTACGGGACTGTGTACACAACATAGTTTAAACAGGGTTAAGAGATAAAGCCCATCTTATCTCTTATTTATGTTATTTTCTACTTGTTTGAGTAGGAGATAAAGCTAGTCGGTACAGAAGGAAACTACCCGAGTTATATCCGGGTACGATTCCTTGGCTAGTATTGACTAGATCCATGTAACCCTGACCTCCTGGATATATAAGGGGGGGGGCAGAGACCCATTCAAAGCACAACATCTACACCCAAGGGAATACAAACCACCATACAGGACGTAGGGTATTACGCACCTCGCGGCCCGAACCTATCTAAATCTTGTGTTCCTTGCACCTTCAAGTTCCTGATCTCGGCGTCTCCTCACCTAAATTTACCACCTTGGGTATACCCTTCGGTGGGCAGCCGGTAAAACACCGACAGCTGGCGCTCCAGGTAGGGGAGCGCATCGAAGATCCACCGGCGAACTCGATGGCATCATTCAAGTTCACCAGTGCCATGCTCCCTGAGGGTACGACGCTCATTTTTGGCTCATGGGTCTGCGTGACAGATGGCGCCCACCTTGGGGCAGATCGTCGCGATCATTGGGCGAATTTGAAGAACCTCTTCATCAACATCAATCCACTCAAAGTGGCGGATTGCTACTTCGTACATATGCATCGGCAGATCGATTCATCATCGGATCCTTGAACGAATGGCTACATCGACCTCAACTACTCGGCTCGACTTCACCTCGCGTTGCAACGTCAATGCACCGCGACCGCCGACCTCGACAACCCGGTTCAACTTCGGCTTGTGCCGCAATGTCCGCGCGCAGCAGCAATGAGTCCGACTACTTCGACTTGGCGAGGACGATCGGCGGCCTGCCGACGACTATATCAACTACTCGTCTCGACTTGAAAACTAGTCGGAATCGACTCCGACTAGTCGAGCTTCATCAACAAATCATCGCAGCTCCATCAACGAGCTCCACGGTTTCGTCGACATTCATCCACGAATCAAGCTAAGTGACTTATACCTTTTCCGACTTGTTCTTCACAAGATCAGCTACCTTTTTGGGTACGCCTCTCGACGGGCATGAAACCCTCGGGGGCTACACCATGATCGGCTACCTTTTTGGTTACGCCTCTCGACAGGCATGCAACCCTCAGGGGCTACTCCATGATCGACTACCTATCTGTGTACGTCTCTCGACGGGCATCGAAACCCTCCAGAGCTACACTTCGCCGACTACTTATCCGTGTACGACTCGATGGGCATTGAAACCCTCCAAAGCTACACTTCGTCGACTATCTTTTGTGCAATGCGCATCCTCTTTGTCACATGACAATGACTTTCTGCTCGTTGTCTCCTCTTAACGGTCGCTAATCTACTTGGGTAGCACATGCCTTAATGGGTGAAACCTCGGCTCTTCTGTCATGCCCAATGCCTTTACGCGTACACGAGACAAGGATCTCATACACGCTATGAGCAATGGCTAAAACGGGACCAGGTGCTTAAACGTAACAGGCATACTACTCGGGAGATTTAAATGGCCTAAAAAAGAGCTCAACACAGCAATTTTTACACCGAATAAATTTTGGTGTCGTCATATTATTACTGAGTACTACTTGGTATCTTCGCATTATGCTACATAATGTGTGCATTGTCTTTTTTAAGATCAAGCTTCGGCAACAACCCTCCAGGCAGCACGGCGTGCCATCACAGTTCCGCTAGTTACCAGGATCGGGGGCTGGGCGATGCACACTACACGACATGGCTCCTTTGGCTCTCCTAGCTCATAAGCTCGGGGGCTGGACGCCACAAAACTACTCAAAGATGACTCATATGAAGACTGAGAGTGCAGAAGAAACCCTAAGTCACCGCGCGGTTAAATAAACCAGCGGGAGGCTCAATTTCACTGTGCAGAAGGCGAAGAGTTTTTATCGGGATTTCAGAGTAACACCAATGCCACGATTCTTGGATCCTTTTTCCGAACCTAAGGGTTTTGGATTCAAGGCTCGGGGGCTGCAGGATACGTGTCATCGACTATTTATTTTTTGAATATACTCGAAGGATAAGAAAAGAAAATTCAAGACTAATGTGACCCTCAGCCTGATTCTTCGATTCAACCTAAGGCTCGGGGGCTACTCCATATGGAGTGTGATTTTTTAATTGCACACCATACCAAAGAAGTAATTTGGGGCATGAGCACCTTATAGTTTCGATGCAGCCAAGAAAGTACTCGAAGAAGAACTTCAAGACGGAGCTTCAAGAGAAGCCAAAGATTGCTTCGAAAGTACTCGAGAAGCCTGCAGCACTCAGCTACAAAGAGCTCGGGGGCTTGTCAGATCCGGGGCTACGGGACTGTGTACACAACATAGTTTAAACAGGGTTAAGAGATAAAGCCTGTCTTATCTCTTATTTATGTTGTTTTCTACTCGGTTGAGTAGGAGATAAAGCTAGTCGGTACAGAAGGAAACTACCCGAGTTATATTCGGGTATGATTCCTTGGCTAGTATTGACTAAATCCATGTAACCCTGACCTCTCGGATATATAAGGGGGGGCAAGGACCCATTCAAAGCACAACATCTACACCCAAGGGAATACAAACCACCATACAGGACGTAGGGTATTACGCACCTCGCGGCCCGAACCTGTCTAAATCTTGTGTTCCTTGCACCTTCGAGTTCCTGATCTCAGCGTCTCCTCACCTAAATTTACCAAATTGGGTATACCCTTCGGTGGACAGCCGGTAAAACACCAATACAATCGGCTCTTTACAGCCGATATCGGTAATCACCCGATGAGCCGTTCACGGCTCGGAGTAATGTTTATATGTGTCTGTGCATGCAGGAATCTAACATATAACACCTTTTTGATTAGGTGCAAGGTCAGGTGGCACGCCTAGCAACCCAGACGCCAGGTCGTGTGCCGGATCTCGGGCCGTTGAACGAGGGATCGGGGCCCACCAGCAATCCCGGGAGCCTCCCGGCTCCTCGTGTTGCCTATCGCTGCTCGCCGGTGGGTTTTGACCGACAACAGCGATGTATTTGCTTCTCATAATGGGGCTCTGGTGGCGGTTAGTCAGTTGCGTTGGCTGGCTCTGGATCATCTTCTGGATCCTCGTCACCACCATCGGATGCAGCTGGGTCATCATCTCCATCTTTAGCATAGTCTCTTCCTGCGGCACCTGGATCGGCACCGTCTCCTCCTGCAGCGTCCTCATTGCTGTCGCCTGCAGTGTTAGGGTGGTCCTCAGGCATCTCCGTGGGCTCCTCCTCGGTGTCAGTATCCACCCAGCCTCCTTCGTAGTAGCCGTAGTCATCGTCATCATCGTCCTCGATCTCCACGAACTCGGGTAAGTCCTCCGGCTGTTCGGGCTCTTCCTGGTAGGGCACTTCCTGAAGATGATTGATCGGATGAGGCGGTCCACGGGTGATCTTGCGAGCGGTCTGCCTGGTTCTGGCCATCCGTAGCAAAAGAGAGGACAACGCAAGATAGAGGATATTTATAAAATGCTATAGGTGACCTTAAAGCGAGAAAAAGTTTGGAAAACATCAACATACTTGAGAGATAAGCATGAAGTCAAGGATGAGATAATAGTGATATAATCAAGAAATAAGCAATTTTCGGAATCAAGCAAGCAGAAGCTAGGTTACTAAGCAAGATAAGACTTAAAATTCGACCATTACTAATTAGGATAACGTTCTACAGTCAACCTGGCTCTGATACCACTTCTGTCACACCCGATTTTAGAAAGGAACCGAATGCATCTCCTATGTGTGCCAGGATCAAGTTCCGCACATATGATAAATAATACAAGTGTATACCTGAAACAATATCTTAACGAAAGAGAGTATCATAGTACTTTATTCCATGACCGAAAGTCTTAATCTTAAGCGAATAAACGAACATTTATAACTAGCAGCGGACTTCAACTTCACAGGCAGATGACTGGGAGACATACGCCTAGAACTTCTCAAGATCTTCAGGGAGCTCCGGACAATTATCTTGTTCTGAGCAGCATTGGTTTTAATAAAGCAAGCGTCAGTACACTTATGGTTGTTACTCAGCAAGTGGAGTAAATTATATGACATGTAAGACCAAAATCAAGGATAAGCTGACATGGTTTGACTGCGATAAGTATTTTTAGTTTCTCAAGTTTTATTTAGCAAGCATTAGCTAAATGTAAGTACATACCAACCCTTAAATAAATAAAAAAGATAAGATAACAACAATAAATAAAGAACATCAATTTAGATCATCTTCAAGTTCAATTCTCATGTGAGGGTCCAAGCCGCTCTCAACCATGAGCACGGCTGATATATCAGTTTTCACTCTGCAGAGGTTGTACACTTTACCCACAACTCGTGTTTCCCTTAATGCCCAGGTTTGCAAGGCCCTTAAATACTTCCAAGTTAAGTGACACAGATTCACTACGAGGCCTTTATAATTATTCCCTAACTTGCAACGGTCCGCTAAGCTTTCAGGCTGCAGTGGTCATAATCCTCCGTAATGAGGCGGTACCTTAGCCAAGGACCATAAACAAAGCCTCCAAGAGGACCGAGTTATACCCCATCAACGCACTCCCCTCTTGCCCTTTCGGTAAGACCATTACAAGCTAAAGTTTCTAATTAATTAGCCAAGACCAGAGCCATGTAGTATTGTGGTTCCACTATTTTTCTGGGTGGTTCTCCATATTCCAATTAATGCAATGATCTTAATTATCACCATAAAGTACTCCCGAACATGAAGTTAAACAAGTGTAGCGAAATTTCCAGGTTATTCAACCAAAGTCTAAGTAAAAGCAACTAGCGTAGCTACAACGTAACTATAACAATCCAGATTTAATGAAGGAAGTTTAAATAAACTAGGCACATCCTTAGTTTGGGATCCATCATATTCTAGACACATGCATGCATATAAAGCAAATGTGTGTATTTATAAAGTTATTAGGACTGGAATATGATCAAGAACCACTTGCCTTCATCAAAGTACTGCTGTTGCTCAGGAACGTCTTCAAAGCCTTGCTCTTACAAACCCTCGAACTGCGCACCGTCTATCGTAACACATAAGTACAAACAAACAAACAAGTACAATAAATAAGAAATAGAACACCAAACAATATAAACATAGCAAAATGATGTTATAAAGCTACTGTATATGTTGCAAGGGTCGCTTGAGCGTAAGAATCGATGAAAACGGAGAAGTTGTGGCTATAACATGATTCCAGGGGCTTATTTGTAAAAGATTTGAAACTGGAAGGGTTGTGGGCAAACAAATCGAGGACTAGAACATAATTAAACCTTAAATCTAGGGTTTAGGTTGAAAAATAGAGGGGCTAGGGATGGCGGGTTCTATTTTAGAAAAGGATAGGGGCTTAAATGGAAGAAAAAGGATCTATTTATGACTACTTTTGAACTGCCGTGGACTGCGAGTTGATTTCGATAGAACTCAGGGCTTATGTGCAAAATACCATAGGGTTGATCGGTATCGGGTCTAGATCTAATCTAGACCGTCGGATCTGGATCGGACGGCGGCAAACGGCTGGCGGCTGCGGGGTGGCGGTGCTGGAGCTGCTAGGAATGCTAAACAACTTGAACCATCTCCATCGACCTCTAATTCTGAAATCAAGTTGAATGCTCCTGTTTTACTTGCTACACGTGCTGATTTTGATGCTTTACGCGATGCTCATTTGCCCTGCTATGCACTTGTATGCTCTAGTATGCTCGCTTCACTTGATGATGCCCCGTCTTTGGATATTCCCTTGCTGTTTCTAACCTTTTGCAGAAGTACGCTGATGTGTTTCCCAAAGACTTGCCACCGGGTCTTCCTCCACTCCGCGGCATTGAACACCAAATCGACCTCATCCCCGGCGCCTAGCTTCCAAACCGCGCCCTGTACCGTACGAATCCGGATGAGACAAAGGAGATCCAGCACCAGGTGCAGGCATTGCTTGATAAGGGTTATATTCGTGAATCTCTTAGCCCTTGCTCGGTTCCTGTTTTACTTGTTCCAAAGAAAGATGGGTCATGGCGTATGTGTGTATACTGTCGCGCTATTAATAACATCACCATTCGTTATCGATACCCTATACCACACCTTGATGATATGCTAGATGAGCTTAGTGGCGCCATTCTTTTCACTAAAATTGATTTGCGTAGTGGTTACCATCAGATTCGAATGAAACTGGGTGATGAATGGAAAATGGCTTTTAAAACAAAATTTGGGTTTTATGAATGGTTGGTTATGCCGTTTGGTTTGACTAATGCTCCCAGCACCTTTATGCGTTTGATGAACGAAGTTCTAAGGCCCTTCATAGGACTGTTTGTTGTTGTCTATTTTGATGATATCGTTATTTACAGCAAGACTATGGAAGAGCATTTAGAACATTTGAGTGCTGTTTTTGATGCGTTGCGTGCAGCTCGCTTATTTGGTAACGTGGAAAAATGCATTTTTTGCACGCAACGTGTTTCGTTTCTTGGTTATGTTGTAACTCCGCAGGGCATTGAGGTGGACAACAGCAAGATTGATGCCATTCAGGAATGGCCTACACCGACGACGGTTACACAGATTCGGAGCTTTCTTGGACTTGCAAGATTCTACCATCGGTTCGTCCGTGATTTCAGCTCCATTGCAGCCCCTTTGCACGAGCTTACAAAGAAACATGCACCATTTGCTTGGGGTGACTCGCAGGAGGTAGCGTTCAACACTTTGAAAGATAAGTTAACACATGCTCCCCTCTTGCAATTGCCTGATTTTCATAAAGTGTTTGAGCTTGAATGTGATGCTAGCGGTATTGGGCTAGGTGCTATTTTGTTACAAGAAGGAAAACCGGTTGCTTATTTTAGTGAGAAATTAAGCGGTGCTAGCCTGAGATATTCTACTTATGATAAGGAGCTTTATGCTTTAGTTCGCACTTTGCCAACATGGCAGCACTATCTTTGGCATCGCGAGTTTATCATCCATTCTGATCATGAGGCTTTAAAACATATTCGTACCCAAAAAAATCTGAACCGTCGTCATGCTAACTGGGTAGAATTCATTGAGTACTTTCCTTACATCATTAAACACAAGAACGGGAAGGAAAATGTCATTGCCGATGCTTTGTCTCGTAGATATACCATGCTCTCACAGCTCGATTTTAAAATCTTTGGCTTGCAAACTGTGAAAGATCAATATGTCAACGATGCTGATTTTAATGATATCCTCACACATTGTATGAATGGCCAACCATGGGGCAAATTCCACATGCAGGATGGGTTCCTGTTTCGCGCTAACAAGCTGTGTGTTCCAGCAAGCTCGGTTCGTCTTTTGTTGTTACAGGAAGCACATGGAGGTGGCCTCATGGGACACTTTGGCGTCTACAAGACCCATGAGGTGCTGGCTGCACACTTTTTCTGGCCACGGATGCGCCGTGATGTCGAGCGCCTTGTTGCCCGCTGCACTACTTGTCAGAAAGCTAAGTCTCGATTGAGCAACCATGGTTTGTATATGCCTTTGCCTGTCCCTACTTCCCCTTGGCTTGATATATCTATGGACTTTGTTTTGGGATTGCCTAGAACTAAGAAGGGGAGGGATAGCATTTTTGTGGTTGTTGATAGATTCTCCAAAATGGCTCATTTTATACCTTGTCATAAAACTGATGATGCTAGGAGTGTTGCTGAATTGTTCTTTCGAGAGATTGTCCGTTTACATGGTATTCCGAATACAATTGTCTCTGATCGTGATGCTAAGTTTCTCAGTCATTTTTGGAGATCTCTTTGGACTAAATTGGGAACTAAATTGCTGTTTAGTACAACTTGTCACTCTCAAACTGATGGGCAAACTGAGGTGGTGAATAGAACTTTGTCCACCATGCTTAGGGCTGTTTTAGACAAAAATTTGAGACGTTGGGAGGATTGCTTGCCTCATATTGAATTTGCTTATAATCATGCAACACATTCTTCTACAAAGATGTGCCCTTTTCAGATTGTTTATGGTTACGTTCCTTGGGCACCTATTGATTTGTTTTCGCTTGATGCTAAGGATGTCCCACATATAGATGCGGTTGCACATGTTGAACACATGATTGACCTCCATGGACAAACACAACAAAACATTGCTGCTGCTAATGCTAAGTATCAGGTTGCTAGTAGTAAAGGAAGAAAACTTGTTACTTTTGAACCTGGTGATATGGTCTGGTTGCATTTGAGAAAGGATCAGTTTCCTACTTTACGCCGTTCTAAATTGATGCCTCGTCCTGCTGGTCCTTTTAAGGTGCTAACCAAGATTAATGATAATGCTTATGTCCTTGACCTGCCTGCGGAGCTTGGTGTTTCCACTAGTTTTAATATTGCAGATTTGAAGCCATATGTGGACGAGGATGAGGAGTTGCCGTCGAGGACGACTTCAGTTCTAGAAGGGGAGGATGATGAGGACATCAACTACAACACGAGTACGTCTACGACAGCAGCACCTTTTCCGGCGACACCAGATGCTCCTCCACCCCAGACGCCACCTCCTTCTGGGCCAATCACTCGAGCCCGTGCAAGAGAACTGAACTTCGTCATGCTACTGAAGAACGAAGGCCCAGAAGAATAGATGCTGGCCCAACTGAGGCCCTTGTGTGGGCGCCTAGGGCTGGCCACCACTAGGGGCTGCGCCCCCTCCCTGGCCGCCCCTTTTCCTAGGGTTGCGCCCTCTCTCCCTCTATTTAGATAGAGGCATCTTTTCTTTCTAGACTTGAGTTTTGTTTACATTTAGCTTTAGCTACTCTTGGCACGCGCAAAACAGCGCTGTTCTCGTGTAATTCAGAACTCCACCTTCGAGAGATAATCAGATTGCTCACATCTTTTTCTTGTTCATTCTTCGATTGCGAACAGGAAAAGATCTTCGTGATCAGGCTGATCTTGCACCAACAAGGTCGGTAATCACAGGGAGTTGGTTCAGCGATTGCATTGGCGCTTCGGGCTCGCTCGTCATAGTCGGATCGTGAGGGTCATCTTCCACCAAGTCGAATTTATCCCCACTCACCGAAAGATCGGGCACTCCGACTCTATCAGTCGGGGACGACCCCGATAGGTGGGCCCCGCCTATCAGCAAGCAAGAGAAGGGGAGGAGGGAGCTGGCGCGCGGAGGGGCCGTTGGGCTGGGGGAAAAAATGAAGCAAAGCAGGTGCAAGGCTGGGCCGCGCGGTGGAGGGGAAGAAAGAAAAAGGCCAGTTGGGCTGGGCCGTGCGGGAAGAGAAGGTGAGAAGAAAAAAGAGAAAGAGAGAGCGGGCCGGGCCCAAAGAGAAAAAGAGGGAGAAAAAGAAATGCATATGAATTTGAATTTGAAATTTAAATTCAATTGAAGACAAACAATAAAATAATGCAATGCGGTATGAAATGCACAAGACCTATATTTCCTTATGTTTCTTTTTATGGTTAAGAAAATTACTATTAATTCACGGTAAATGCTCTAAAATCAAAATAATTGAATAAAAAGCTTATGGGTCCTATAAAGCATCTAGCAAAATTTATTTAGGTTCATAATTTGAAAATTAGGGTGTGACAAACTTCATGTTCTGTAATACTTTATTGGTAATAACTTTAAGATCATTGCATTAATTGGAACATGGAGAACCACCCAGAAAAATAGTGCAACCACAATACTAAATGGCTCTGGTCTTGACTATTTAATTAGAAACTTTAGTTGTAATGGTCTTACCGAAAGGGCAAGAGGGGAGTGCTTTGATGGGGTATAGCTCGATCCTCTTGGAGGCTTTATTTATGGTCCTTGGCTAATGTACCGCCTCATTAGGGAGGGTTTTGACCACTGCGGCCTAAAACCTTAGCTGACTGTTGCAAGTTAGGCAATCTTTGTAAAGGCCTTATAGTGAATCCATGCCAGTCACCTTGGAAGTGTTTAAGGGCCTTGCAAACCTAGGCATTAAGGGAAACACGAGTTGCGGGTAAAAGTGTACAACCTTTGCAGAGTGAAAACTGATATATCGACCGTGCTCACGGTTAAGAGCGGCTTGGACCCTCACATGATAATTGAACTTCAAGATGATCTAAATTGATGTTCTTTATTTACGTTGTTACTTATCTCTTTTATTTATTTAAGGGTTGGTATAAACTTACACTTAGTTAATGCTTGCTAAATAAAATTTGAGCAACTAAAGATGCTTATCGCAGTCAAATCATATCAGCTTTTCCTTGATTTTGGCCTTGCATGTCATATAATTTACTCCACTTGCTGGGTACCAACCATAAGTGTACTCACGCTTGCTTTATTAAAACCAATACTGCTCAGAACAAGATAATTGTCCGGAGTCCCCTGAAGATTTTGAAGAGTACTAGGCGTATGTCTCCTAGTCATCTGCCTATGAAGTTGAAGTCTACTGCTAGTTATAAACATTCATTTATTCGATTAAGATTAAGACTTTCGGTCATGTAATAAAGTACTATGATACTCTCTTTCGTTATGATATTATTTCGGATATACACTTGTATTGGCTATCATATGTATGGAACTTGATCCTGGCACACATACGAGATGTATTCGGTTCCTTTTTCAAAACCAAGTGTGACAGAAGTGGTATTAGAGCAGTGTTGACTGTAGGACGTTAGTCTAGTTAGTAATGGTCAAATTTTAAGGCTTATCTTGCTTAGTAATCCAGTTTCTGCTTGCTTGCTTTTAAAAATTGCTTATTTCTTGATTATATCACTATTATCTTATCCTTGACTTCATTCTTATCTCTCAAGTGTGTTGATGTTTTCCAAAACTCGTTCTTACTTTAAGGTCGCCTATAGCATTTTTTAAATATCCTCTATCTTGCGCTGTCCTCACTTTTGCTACAGATGGCCAGAACCAGGCAGACTACCCGCAAGAGCACCTGTGGACCGCCTCATCCGATCTAGCATCCTCAGGAAGTGCCCGATCAGAAAGAACCCAAACAGCCAGAGGACTTGCCCGAGTTCGTGGTGGTCGATGACGACGATGATGACTACTACGGCCACTATGAAGGAGGCTGGGTGGACACCGACACTGAGGAGGAGCCCATGGAGCTGCGTGAGGACCACCTTGATGCTGCAAGCAACAACAATGAGGACGCTACAGAAGGAGACGGTGCCGATCCAGGTGCCCAGGAAGAGACAATGCCGAAGATGGTGATGATGACCCAGCTGCATCCGATTGTGGTGACGAGGATCCAGATGATGATCCAAAGCCAGCCGACGCAGTTGACCAACCGCCACAAGAGCCCCATTATGAGAAGTAAATACATCGCCTGGACTTTGCTGAAGATCCATTCTCTGCACTTCTCTGGAGGCACTTCTCTGGAGGGCCATGCAGAGAATCAGCTTCCCACTAATGCCATGTTATGAAGCTTACTTGTACAAGAATGCTCAGCAGGAGGAGGAGTGCTTAGTGGCAGTGGTGATCAGTGTTCCAGATAAGAGGTATGGCAGCCGGATGGAGTACTACAAGCACTTTGATGATGTACCCAGGAGGACTTTGGATGCAGGGACCAGTGAAGCTGCTAGAAGAGCTCTCTACTATCTCTATCATGCTTATCGGGATGAGCTCCAGGGCACCAAGTCTCAGCAGTTTCCACACCGCATGAAGGGCGCCACTAGTGCGCAGATTCTTGCCCAACCTCCTGGGATGGAAGTTTGCTCATGGACACCACGCAGGAGTTGGTCGCACTCTCAGCACTGACTTGGATGCTGCCGGAGCAGAGATCCAGGAGGTCAAGAGGAAGCTGAGGAAGACGATCAGGGAAAAAGCGATTTTGGAAGCTGAGTTAAGGGGAGATCAGAAGTTACCCCCGGAGTACAACAGTGACGAGTCCGAGTACCTGCCAGAGTCACCTCCCCGCAAGCGCGTTCACTACGGAGAGCCTGGCTACCACACCCGCTACTGTTAGAGATGTTAGATCTAGAAGTTTAAGTTAGGATTGTCTTTAAGAGTCTTTCTGTAATCGCTAGTTCGAACGGTCTTTATAGTTTGTTTAATCTTAGTTAATGTGCTTGTGTGCTTGGTTTTGTGAGAACAATTTGATTTGTATCTTTGTAATGATTGCGATAAATTGTGGAGTGATGACCACAATTATATCAAATTTTAATAAAGATAGATAGTTTACTAAAGTTTGGGGTACCTATTCTATTTACTATCTTTATCTTATCCTTGCTCCTATGCTTTTTCCATGATTAATTTCATGAGTCTCACTTTTCTAACTGATCAGATGGTGAACACCAGGTTTGGATCAGGGGTTGATCAGTCTGCAGTGCCACAACAAGAAACGAGCAACAATATCAACCCCGATCCTTAGCAGAGTCAACAGCACCAGGCGCCACCAGCAGGGATGGAGCAGTTCCTTGCAGCCTAGACTCAGCTGCTAACCAACATGGCGAACACTATCACCAACATGCAGGCTCAGATGAACCAAGCTCCACCACCACCGTCGCCGCCACCGCCAGCTAGAGATAGGCACAGGGAATTTATGAGCCACAAACCTCCCTTATTTTCTCACTCACCTAATCCTCTGCAAGCTGATGACTGGATCAAGACAATGGAGAAGATGCTGAACAGCGTCCAGTGTACAGAAAGGGAGAAGGTTCTTTATGCTTCGGGTAGACTGGAAGGAACCGCCGCGGATTGGTAGGATGCTTATGCCACAGCTCATGACACCCCCAACACTATCACGTGGCAGGAGTTCAGGAACAAGTTCAGGGAGCAACACATAACCAAAGGTCTGATGAAGCTCAAGAAGCAAGAGTTCCTTGCGCTGAAACAGGGAGCAATGTCTGTAAGTGAGTATCGGGATAAGTTCATCCAGCTCTCTCGCTATGCTCCCGCAGATGTAGCAGATGACGCGGAGAAGCAGGATCACTTCAGGGATGGTCTGATTGGTCCTATCAAGTATCAGCTGATGGTGCACACTTTTGAAAACTTCCAGAAGATGGTGGACAATGCCATCATGGTGGAGCATGCTCGCAAGGAGATGGGCGAGCAGAAGAGGAAGTTTGAGTCATCAGGGCAGTTCAGCAACAACTCCCGCCCTCGTTTCACGCCCCCCGCAAGGAACACCTTTTTGCACTGGAGGGCAGAGTGATAACTACGGGTAGAATCAATATCTGCACTCCAACCAACAGAACCAGCAGCAGCAGCAAGCTCAGTGTGCTGGTTAGTCCGCGCAGCGTCCTAGCTTCCCGCAGAATCGCCAGAACCCCTCTACTGGAACACCTGTGAGGAACAATATCCCTATTCCCACTGGTGGTAATACGTGCTTCAGATTTGGTGAGGTGGGATACTATGCCAATGGTTGTCCCAAGAGGAACGCCTAGAATACTCCAGGCCAATTCAACAACAGTGGGCAGAGGCAGACTCCAAAGCAGCAACAGCCCAGAAACAACAACCAGACGCCACAGAACAACAAGGGTTAGCAGAACTACATCCGCGAGCGTGTGAATCATGTGGCCGCAGAGACCGCTCAAGAGGCTCAAGATGTTGTGTTCGGTATGTTCCTAGTCAACTCAGCCCATGCATCAATTTTATTTGATTCCGGAGCATTGCATACTTTTATTTCTGCCGAGTATGTTGCTAAGTACTCTATTCCCCTATGCACCATGCCTAGTTCCATGCTAGTAAATTCACCTAGGGGAAATATGAGGGCTGTGTATCAGTGTCTTGTGGTGAAAATACAGATTATGGGAAGGGAATTCTGTGCAAATCCAATAGTCTTAAAGTCCAGTGTTATTGACATCATTCTCGGAATGGGATGGTTGACAAAGTACAATGCAATTATTCACTATTCCAAGCGGTCAGTGATTCTCACTAGTTCAGAAGGTGAACGGTTTGAGTTCGTTGCAACACTTACGTCGGCAGCAAACTGTGCAGTGAATCAGCTAAAGGCAGATTTGATTAAGGACATCAGAGTGGTGTGTGAGTACCTGGACGTCTTCCCCGATGAATTGCCAGGTATGCCACCTGAACGCGACATTGAATTCTTCATAGATCTTTTACCTGGTACTGCACCTATTGCTAAGAGACCATATAGAATGTCAGTTGGTGAATTAGAGGAACTTAAGAAATAGCTAAAAGAATTGCTAGATAAGCAGTTCATTCATCCTAGTTCTTCACCTTGGGGAGCACCCGTGATATTCGTTGAAAAGAAAGATGGTATACAGAGGATGTGTGTTGATTACAGAGCATTGAATGAGGTTACCATCAAGAACAAGTATCCATTGCCTCGTATAGAAGACCTATTTGATCAGTTGAAGGGAGCTAGAGTATTCTCTAAGATTGATTAGAGGTCAGGATATCATCAGTTGAGGGTACGACCCTCAGATATTACCAAGATAGCTTTCACTACCAGATACGAACTTTATAAATACATAGTAATGTCATTTGGGTTGACTAATGCTCCAGCTTATTTCTTGAATCTGATGAATAAAGTGTTCATGAAGTATCTTGACAAGTTCATGATGGTGTTCAGTGATGATATTTTGGTGTACTCCAGGGATGAGAACGAGGAACATTTGAGGCTTGTTCTGCAGAAACTCATAGAAAGTCATCTGTATGCCAAGTTCAGCAAGTGTGAATTCTGGTTGAGAGAGGTCTCATTCCTTGATCATGTTATCACAGGCAGAGGTATTGCAGTGGATCTAGGGAAGGTCAGAGATGTGTTGAATTGGGATCCATCAACAACAGTGTCAGAGATCCGGAGTTTTCTAGGATTCGCAGGATATTACAGGAGGTTTATAGAAGGCTTCTCTAAGATAGTGAAACCCCTTACATCACTACTAGAGAAAGAAAAGAAGTTTATATGGTCAGAGACATGTCACAACAGCTTTGATGAGTTGAGAAAAAGGTTGATTACCACACTAGTGTTGGTTATGCCTGATATTCGCAAGAGTTTCGACATCTACTGTGACGCTTCTAAACAAGGTCTTGGTTGTGTATTGATGCAAGAGGGACATGTGATTGCATATGCATCTCGTTAGTTGAGGAAACATGAGCAGAATTATCCCACACACGATCTGGAGTTAGCAACAGTGGTACATGCTCTGAAGATATGGAGGCACTATTTGTTGGGTCACAGATGCTAGATATACACCGATCACAAGAGTCTGAAGTACATTTTCACTCAGAATGACCTCAACCTAAGACAGCGAAGATGATTAGAGCTCATAAAGGATTATGACCTAAAGATACACTATCATCCAGGGAAGGCAAATGTGGTTGCCGATGCCTTGAGTCGCAAGAGCTATGTGAACACGACAATGGCTAGCCGGATGCCTCGGGAATTTTATAAAGAGTTTGAATGACTCAACCTTGGGTTCGCTACTCATACGGAAGGAATCACTATGGAAGTGGAGCCGACTCTCAAACAAGAGATACGGAAGGGTCAGCTTGAGGATGCTAAGATTCAGGAGATAAAGGAGATGATAGAAGCAGGCAAGGCAACTGACTTCACAGAAGATGAACATGGAATGGTGTGGTTCCGAAAGAGGATATGTGTGCCCGATGTGGATCATTGCCATTGATACAACCACAACGACAGCCCCTTCACCACTTACAGCGGAACCAGGACCAATGACACGGGCCCGTGCACGTGAACTTAATTATCAGGTGAACTCATTCCTAGCTGTTCAAATTAATTCTTCCTCAAATGGAGTACTATTAAAGCCTTGTGATGACTTTATTATTCTTAGGTGCTTGGGAGTTGAACCAGCTAGGAGTGGAGAATGGAACAATGCAATTAAAGCTGCTAAACCCGAAGGGATTTTCGTAACTACAGCAAGTACCAGTTTCAAGGGGGCATATCTTTCAACTCCCAAGGTTGTTTAAAGCAAATAAATGCTTGTTGGAAAGATCTCTTCGTGTACTTTCCAATGGATCAAGAATCAATGGCAGATCAAATACGAAACATCCAGAAACTCCTGAGGAAGCCTCGTGACTACATCCTGTGTATCTAGTATTCCTTTCTATTTAAGCAAGTAGTAGCCACAAAAAGAACTTGGGTTTTGTTTGATGTAAGTTAGCTGCTGCTACTTCCTTGTAAACGCGTGTGTCGGCTAGACCACCCGAATACTTGTATCAGAACCCCACCTTCTATCGAATTCGTGAGTGTTTGCTTGTTATCTTGTTCTTGCTTGTTCTTCGATTGCTTGCAGGTTCAAGGCTGTTCTTGGCACGGCAAGAACAGCAACAACCGGAGCCGGTGTAACTATCGCTAAGGCGCAGCACCCTTGTGGTTGTTGTAGTCAGGTAGCACAACGTCGACCTCCACCCCAAATTGTAGTTATCAGGAGATGGTGTACCTGTCGCTCAAAGCGCCACACCATCTTGGTTGTGGTAGTCGGGCAGCCAACGCCAGCCTCCACCAAATCCACACCACCACCATCTCTCATCGAAAGATCGGGCTCCCTAGTACCCGTCGGGGTTCATCAACACGTTCCCCTCCTTGCTCTCTTTCTCCCAGACCAAACCCGAGTCAAAACCATGGCCGGAGTCACGTTTACAGGATTTCCCGACGAGCCGCCATCGCCCGCCGCCGCAAGACCTCGCAGCCGACGTCCAGCGCCGCCGCCCCGCAACCGCCACTCGTTCTCCGCCATCCGATCCAAATCCGACGGTCTAAATTAGATCTAGACCAGAGTCAAATAACCGACACCGGTCAACCCTAGGATATTTTAGACTTTAGCCCCTGAGTTCTATTGAAATCAACGCGCAGTCCACGACAGTTCAAAAGTATTCACAAATAGATCCTTACTCTTTCGTTTAAGCCCCTATCCTTTTCTAAAATAGAACCCGCCGTCCCTAGCCCCTCTGTTTTTCAATCTAAACCCTGGATTTAAGGTTTAATTATATTCTAGCCCTCGATTTCTTTACCCAGAGCCCTTCTAGTTTTAAATCTTCTACAAATAAGCCCCTGGAATCATGTTATAGCCATAACTTCTCCGATTTATCTCCGTTTTTATTGATTCTTGCGCTCACGCGACCCTTGTGATATATACAGTAGCTTTATAATATCGTTTTACTCTGTTTATATTGTTTGGTGTACTATTTCTTATTTTTATTGTACTTGTTTGTTTGTATGTACTTGTGTGTTACGATAGACGGTGCGCAGTTCGAGACTCTGCAAGAGCAAGACTTTGAAGACGTTCCTGAGCAGCAACAGTACTTTGATGAAGGCAAGTGATCCTTGATCATATTCCAGTCCTAATAACTTTATAAATACACACATTTACTTTCTATGCATGCATGTGTCTATAATATGATGGATCCCAAACTAAGGATGTGCCTAGTTTCTTTGAATTTCCTTGATTAAACCTGGGATGTTATATTTATATTGTAGCTATGCTAGTTGTTTTTACTTAAATTTTGGTTGAATAACCTAGAAATTACGCTACACTGGTTTAACTTCATGTCCTGGAATACTTTATTAGTAATAACTTCAAGATCATTGCATTAATTGGAACATGGAGAACCACCTAGAAAAACAGTGCTACTACAATACTACATGGCTCTGGTCTTGGCTAATTAATTAGAAACTTTAGCTTGTAATGGTCTTACCGAAAGGGTAAGAGGGGAGTGCGTTGATGGGGTATAGCTCGGTCCTTTTGGATGCTTTGTTTATGGTCCTTGGCTAAGGTACCGCCTCATTAGGGAGGGTTATGACCACTGCGGCCTGAAACCTTAGCGGACCGTTGCGAGTTAGGGAATCTTTGTAAAGGCCTCATAGTGAATCACTGCCACTCACATTAGAAGTGTCTAAGGGCCTTGCAAACCTCGGCATTAAGGGAAACACGAGTTGTGGGTAAAGCATACAACCTCTGCAAAGTGAAAACTGATATATCAGCCATGCTCACGGTTAAGAGTGGCTTGGACCCTCACATGATAATTGAACTTCAAGATGATCTAAATTGATGTTCTTTATTTATGCACCTGGATGCCATGGGCATTTCTTCTACAGGAGCTTCTCGAACTCCTCCTGCGTCGTCGACTTCTTGCCGCGCGAAGGACGTTCGACGGCCGCGATGAGATCATCTGGCCTGCGTTTTCGGGGTGGACCCAAATAGTCCCGCTGGCTTTTGTCATTGCGGTTGTCGTTTGGATGCCTCAGATTGCTATCTTGGCACCGCAGGAACCGCTCCCGCATCTTCTCCTCCTGTTCGGACCAGTCGTGCATCATATCACGAAGGCCCGCAACAGTTTTTGGCCTGTTCCGCCCGAAGTCTCTGTAGATGCCTGGGTCGGTGATGCCGTTATAGAAGCAGTCGATAATGTCGTCCTCTGAGATGTTCGCGATGGTAGCGCGGATGTTGAAGAAGCGACGTGTGTAGGACCGCAGGAGCTTGTTACGTTCCTGTTTACACTGAGCAAGATCGTGACGAGTACCTGCGCAAGCGATCGCCCCCTGGAAGTTGTCGATGAAGACCTTCTTGAGCCGCTCCCAAAAGTCGATCGAGTTGTTGCTGAGGCTCTCCAGCCACGTGAGCGGTGCAGGGTCCAAAGCCATCGGGAAGTAGACAACCTTGGTGATGTTGGAGCCCCCCACGACTTCAATGGCCGTGGAGTAGCAACGTAGCCATTGCTGAGGAGCTTGCTTGCCGTCGTACTTGGTGATGCCGATCGGCTTAAAGCCCTCAGGATACTTGTAGCTGCTGAACCGTGCGGAGAAAGCTGGGAAGCGGTCGCTGTAGTCAGTACCTTCGGTCTTGACTTCTTCGCGAACCTTGCGCCTGGAGTTGATCACGGACCGCGCATCACGACCTTCATTGATGTGCTGACGTAGGACTTCTGGAGGAGGCCGATGATTGACCTATCGCTGGTTACCCCCTGGAGGTGGCTGCTGCCTCCCGCTAGGGGCCTGGCTCCCGCGAGCGTTGTCGTTGTTGTGGCTGGGCTGAGGTCGAGGACAGCTGCCAGCTGTTCGGCTGTGAGCCTGGCTCCAGCTCTCGCCCACGCGCTCCTCTCTGACGGTCGATGCCGGGTTGTGCTGATCCAGCTGGATCCAGGCCCTCTGCGCGTAAAGAAGTGCTTGACGCACATTCGGATCGTTACTGCGCTCGAGTATGGCCGTAATCCTGGCGATGTTGGCCACCGGAGTCCTGAAGCCCCATTCGCTTACGGCGGCGAATTCAGGGTCAAGCTCATGCTGCATAGATCGCCTGCGCTCATTGACCCTCCTCCGCCGGATTGTGCGGGCTCTGTTCCTGGCCCTCCGTGCCTCACGATCGGCGTTATTTTCGGCGCCGGCGTTGGCTGTGACCTCATCTTCAAATACATCATCAAATTTAGCGATGGGGAAATCGCCATCGCCCTCACCTTCTTCCGCCATTAGCACCTGGCGAGAGACGAGCTCATCAGAGCTCGCGTCAACTAGTTCAGTCAACCCCTCTACCACGGTGGCCAACGGCCTACCCTCCTGGAAAGGCAAAGGCTCGAGGTGTGCCACAAGTCGATCATCGACTTTGAGTAGATCAGAAAGGCTCATGCCCTTCCAATGCATGAAATGCCCCTCCAGGGTGGAGGTGATCATTAGACTATTGGCACCACAACAACCCAAAGCCCCCCGACATACGGTGGCTTCAGGCTTTTGGAGTAGAGAATCCAAGTCCTCCTCCAATACGGAGAGGGACTCAGAGGCGTTGGCCTCCTAAAAATCAGTGGCCAAATCGCGTTGGCCGAGTCGTGATTGGCTACACGAGTCCTCAGATTGGAACAAGTCCAACCCAAGGAAAGTTGTTGCAGCGCCGGATGAAGTCGCGCTGGAAGCAGACTCCTCCTTGATCCTCATCGCGGACCCATGAATTGACAAATCGTCGAGATCATCGATGAACTTGTTGAGGTCGTTTTGAGAGAACGCCGTGGGGGTTTTTGACTTCATGTCGACGAGGAAATGACGGAAATCGGCCTCGCCATCTATGATGCAGACCCATGAGCCAAAAACAAAAGTTGTACCCTGAGAAGGTACTGACCTGGTGAACCGGAAAGATGCCATCGAGTTCGCCGGTGGATCTTCGACGCGGCCCCCTACCTGGCGTGCCAGCTGTCGATGTTTTACCGGCTGCCCACCGAGGGATATGCCCAAGGTGGTAAGTTTTAGGTGAGGAGACACCGAGATCAGGAACTCGAAGGTGCAAGGAACACAAAACTTAGACAGGTTCGGGCCGCGAGGTGCGTAATACCCTATGTCCTGTATGGTGGTTTGTATTGCCTTGGGTGTAGAATGATCTGATGATCCTCTTTGAATGGGTCCCTGCCCCCCTTATATATCCGGGAGGTCAGGGTTACAAAAATCCTAACCAACACTAGCCAAGGAATCGTACCAGAACATATCTCGAGTAGATTCCTTCTGTATCGGTTAGCTTTATCTCCTATTTAAAAGGGATAAATAAGAGATAAATGAGATGAATAAGAGATAAGACGGACTTAATCTCTTAAACCTGTTTAAACTACGTTATGTACATAGTCCCGTGGCCCCGGGTCTAACAGTTACTTATCTCCTTTAATTATTTAAGGGTTGGTATAAACTTACATTTAGTTAATGCTTGCTAAATAAAACTTGACCAACTAAAGATGTTTATTGTAGTCAAATCATGTCAGCTTTTCCTTGATTTTGGCCTTGCATGTCATATAATTTACTCCACTTTCTGAGTACCAACCACAAGTGTAATCACGCTTGTTTTATTAAAACCAATGCTGCTCAGAACAAGATAATTGTCCGGAGTTCCCTGAAGATTTTGAAGAGTACTAGGCATATGTCTCCCAGTCATCTGCCTGTGAAGTTGAAGTCCGCTGCTAGTTATAAACGTTCATTTATTCGATTAAGATTAAGACTTTCGATCATGTAATAAAGTACTATGATACTCTCTTTTGTTATAATATTGTTTCAGATGTACACTTATATTGTCCATCATATGTGTGGAACTTGATCCTGGCGCACATATAAGATGCATTCGATTCCTTTTTCAATATCAGGTGTGACATGTTGTCGTCGCCGTCCACCTTGAATCCCGCCGGCGCGCCACCTAGGATCCAGCCGCCGCCGCCGCCGAATCCTGCGAGGGCGTTAGGACTGTGTGGATCGGTAGGAGGCAACTGGGAAGGGGGTGTGGGGCAGGGTAACTGGCCTTGCGGGATGGGCCGTGGGCCTCGGCAGTGGCCTGATCGGGTCGGGTCCGGAGGATGGTGGGTGGGCTGGTTGGTTTAGGTGCTGGGTGTAGAATGCTATTCTACACCTAAGATGTATAGGGATATTCTAGACTTTTTTTAAAAAAAAAGGGTTAAAAAATTTAAATTCGAAAAAGGGGTGCCGGTTTGGAACAATTCAAAAAATGGGTGCCTCCCGCCCGAGCGGGCGGGGTGTCGAAAAAAAGCGAACAGGCCCCCGGGGAGGGCCTCTTCACGAAAGAAAACTTTTCTTATTCGCGAAGAGACCCCTGATGCGGCATCCCGCCCGTTGGACGGGCGGGAGGTTTCCCGAGAAGCATCCCGCCCTCCCAACGGGCGGGAGGTTCCCCCGAGGGGCATCCCGCCCTCCCAACGGGCCGGAGGTTCCCCCGAGGGGCATCCCACCCTCCCAACGGGCGGGACGTCCAACTCCCCCCCCCCCCACTATTTAAGTCCCCCACCCACCCCCTAATTCTCATAATATCAGCAAAAATCAACAAAAAAAGAAAAGGAGGAGAGGAAGAGAGGAGAGGAGAGGAAGCGGCGAAGCCCTGTCCACACGTCGGTTTGGAGGTATATTCTCGTTATAGTCGTATAATTATCAATTGTTTTTTAATATTTGTTAGGGTAGTTATACGTAGAATAGTTTTCAGTATTTTCAATAGCTTTTAGAAATATTTGTTACGGTAGTTTATTTTAAATATTTTTTAGTATTTTCAATAGTTTTTAGATATATTTCTTTGGATAGTTATATTTTGAATAGTTTTTAGTAATTTTAATAGTTTTTATATACATTTCTTAGGGTAGTTGTGTTTTGAATAGTTTTTAGTATTTTCAATAGTTTTTAGGAATATTTCTTAGGGTAGTTATATTTTGAATAGTTTTAGTAATTCATTAGTTTTTAGTAATTCAATAGTTTTTAGATATATTTCTTAGGGTAGTTATATTTTGAATAGTTTTAGTATTTTCAATAGTTTTTAGTAATATTTCTTAGGGTAGTTATATTTTGAATAGTTTTTAGTAATATCTCTAAGCATTGAACAAATATATTTCATGCTCAGGATCTCCACCCTCTAGCTGGGCAGTACGAGGTGTCACGCTGCCTGGAGGCATATCTGTTGTGGTTGTTCGGCTGGACTCTTTTCTGCAACTCTAGCAGGAATTATGCGGACAAGGTTCTCATCCAGTACGCGCGCGCGATTGCGGATGCAGAGCCGGGCCAGGTACCTGCGTGGAGCTGGGGATCGGCAGTGCTTGCTGCCACGTACCGAGGCCTTTGCCAGGCCTGTTTCAAGACGGAGAGGACCGCCGTCATCACAGGCTGCCCACTTCTGCTGCAGCTATGGTCGTACGAGCGCTTCGCCATAGCACGCTCCCTAATCAGCGAGGAGCCTTATCCGCCCGAGATGTATGGGATGTGTTACGAGAATAGCCCCACGATGGGTTCGCTTTGGACCGATCGACGGGTAAGCTCTTTAATTTACTGTTGTACGTTTCTGTATATGCAAAGTACCGATGCAGTTGTGTAATTTTGCAGATGAGCTGGGCACATCGGCAGGTCCGAAAAGCATACCCGCAGTTCGTGTCCGAATTTGATCAGATGCGGCCACAGGATGTCATCTGGACCCCGTACACCGCTGTGGCTATCCAGACACGTGCGCCGCACGGGTTGTCCTCCCTCTGCACGCGTGACGAGGCGTACTGGCTCACAAAGACGAACCTAGTGTTCAATATTATCGTCGAGCCGTACTGCGTCGAGCGAGTGATGAGGTAGTTCGGGCGACGACAGCACTTCCCTCTCCTACCTCGAGTGTTACAGGCCGTGTTGCGCAACGTACACGAGTAAGTTTGTGATAACTCATTTGTATTAAGGCTATGTTTGGATCCAAGGGCAAATGGCAAAAGGGCAAATGGCAAAATTTTTGCTCCTGTCACATCAGATGTTTGGACGCTAATTAGAAGTATTAAATATAGTTTAATTAAAAACTAATTACATAGATGAGGACTAAATGACGAGACGAATCTATTAAGCCTAATTAATCCATAATTAGCAAAATTACGGTAGCATTTGCCCTTTTGCACTTTGGGGTGTTTGGATCCAAAAGTGCAAAAAAAGGGCAAAAGAGCAAAATTTTTGCTCTTTCTCTTTCTCTTTCCATTGGATCCAAACAGGCCCTAATTATATAATCGTTATCATAAAGTAATGTTGTCTTTCAAATATTTGCAACAGATATTCGCGCAGGGGATATCATGCCAACGAGGTCAACTGGGTCGTCAAGCTGCAGGAGTACGTAGAAGGGTGGCTTGACGCACGTGACGATGTGTGGGACGAGCCGTAGCCACACACGGAGGCGTCATACGGCGCATACCTCCGCTGGTACCTCCCTCGCACGCGTCCGTACGTCACTCTTTCACGTATTGATGACGCGGAGCATCAGCACCAGCCGACCATCTCGGACATGTATCCCTCATACCGTGATCAGGCGCAGCGTGGCGCGGTACGTCTTTCGCAACTTGAATTATTAAATCTTTTTATAAAAGATCGATAACAATACTACTCTGCTTTCCATTACGTATGCAGATCGATCTGATCAACTTCACGGAGGTCGAAGCTTCATCTCAGATCACGTTGATTGAACGTGGAGTACGTGTACCGGAGGCACAGTACAAAGATAGCTTGCGTAAGATTCAAGACAACTTGATGCGAGCGTTACGTGCACTGACGTGTCGCGGCAGAGACAACGTGGGGGCCTCCAGTTCATCTCATGCGTCCGCCCACGTGTACACAGCTGGCCCGTCAACCTCTGCAGCACCGCACGCAGCGTCCAGCGGTACTGCCGCTAGTTCAAGCTGTAAGTCCTTTATAATTGCCATTTCGATCACCTTTGATTTACACGACTAATTTCGTTTGTTTTTATAGTCATGCACTCGACAGCAATGGGCCCTCCTCCTGCAAGAATGGAGCCTCAGACGTTTGGCGCCTATGCTCCAGGAACGTCTCTCCCGTCGGGTTCGACGCCAGCTGCTCCGTACTCTCAGGGCTATACTCAGCATGCATGGTCGATGGGAGCTTCTGCACACGGTGGTCCATTCGGTGTGCCAGACTGGGACAACTGGGAGGGCGGCTCCGCCACTTGGTCGGAGTTGGTGGGCGGCGGCGCCGGGCCTGACATCATTGGTCCCTCCCAGACGTATGACGCTCCAGGTGCACAGTCCCAGGATGACCCGTTCATGCCTGCACCTCCTCCGCCTCGTCCTCACCGTGCTCCAGATGCATTTACGTACTCGAAGGACCACATACGCCGACGGGCTAGGACTAGGGGGGAGGACAAAGAGAGCGCGAGGTCCGGGACAGGCGGGGTAGATACTCCTGATTCGGTGGATTTTTTATATTTAAACTATTTTTGTATGATACTATTTTCTTTTTAATTGGTTGACGTATCGTACTATCGTAATATTTTGATTCTACGTTGCAAAACGTTATGGTTTAACCATCTTCATATGAGTTTTACATACAGTAATCTTCTTCGTAAAATTGAATTAAAATTTTATATGTATACAAAAGAGTATGGCGAATAAATATTCTATTTGAAAAAATTCTGAATTTCAAATAGTTTGTAAACCATAAATTCCAACAAAACATAACAATTCCAACTAACAAAATATAACAAAAATAATAAAGGGATGCCTCCTGCCCACTGGCCGGGCGGGATGCCTGCCTCAGGGACCACTTCGCGAATAAGAAAATTTTTTTATTCGCGAAGAGGCCCTCAGGAGGGGCCTCGAAATATTTTTGGAACATCCCGCCCGCTGGTTGGGCGGAAGGTCCCCGGCTCCACGCCTCCCGCTCGATCAACGGGCGGGAGGTACCCATTTTTCGAATTTTTCCCATCCGACTCCCCTTTTTCGAATTTTATTTTTTTATCTTTTTTTTAAAAAAGCTCGATATTCTACCCATAACGTGTAGAATGCATTCTACACCCAATCAACCAAGCACACCCTCACCACCCAGCCCAGCCCCGTCCGCCCAGCAGCCCACCAACTGTACCCCGGTCCACCTGTTTCAGCCCAGCCTGGTCACCCCCCCCCCCCCCCCCCCCCCCCCGTCTGCAGCACGGGACGGCGGGGGACAGCGCGGCGTGGCAGCAACGGGAGCACGCGAGCAAGCGCGGCGCGCGGGAGCGGCTACCTTCTGCGGTGCTCGCGGGATCCAGCGCCGGCGGGCGCGCTGCGTCCATCGGCCAACGGCGGGTGCGCGGGCGGAACAAGACAGAGGCGGGCGCGCGGGCGGCGGCCGCGCGCGGCGGGATCCGTTGGCGGGCGGGCGCGTTGGCCAGCGGCAGCGCGCAGCGGCCGCGAGATTCCGGCGGCGAGCAAAGCGGCACGTGTGGCTTGGTGCAACGCGTTGGGATCCTGTAATTGCGCTTCACGGCACCTAATTTTTGACGCCAGTGAGTTCAATGTTCTGCCAAATTACTCTCCCTCAGTAATTTCTCTTCCCAACACCGAATTTCAATTGCTCTACCGGATTATCGTGGTAATTGGTGATTTGAAATTGTGTCCCCGGGTTACAGAGGAGGGCCTCCACTGCCACTGCCTGCTAGTGATTTGCATGGAAGCAGAACAAATAAGTCCATGTATCCCAGTAACTGCAAAAATTTGCTAAAATTTTAGCTTAGCAGACCATGAGAGTAAATTTGGATTACTGAAGCTGATGGGATGCTATATTAAACCAAAAGCATGATTACTAAAAAGCTGCTATGAATTACTGAACCAAAAGGTGATGGAAATATGGAATGCACTGTTGAACCTAATTGACAAGTGAAGCTTATGGGATCTACTGAAAAGGATGGGTTTACAATTACTGAAAGGATGGATTACTGAATTACTGGTGATGTTCGCGCGTTGCTTAATTAGTGCCAGTGTACTACGTGATTTACTGAACTAAATGATTTGTTGTTGATTGCTGAAATACTGTGGTTGCAGACGAGAATCAGAGTAAAACATCAAGGGATGACTGTAAGAGGGAGAAGGAATCGAAACGGGATGGCTGAAAGCAATGGTTTGTGCTAAGAATATCAGGAGAACAAGTTTGGCCTGTGGTTGAGTGATACAGAGCTAGGTTATAGGGGGCTTGGGCAACTGAATCAATTCTAAAGAACTCAATTTCTTATACGATGGATCCCGGGAAAAGTATGTTGTGAGATGGAATTTCTAAAACATGGAAATGAAAAAGTACTGAAACTATTCATAACGATGAGCTCATCTGTCGCTACCCTGTGTGCAAAATGAGATTTACTACTGAAACTTGTGAGTAATCAACGTACCACAGTTTCTATCGGTTGGATCAACTTTGGATTACTGATGGAAAATATGGAGCAAAATTACTAATATGCAGTTTTCTAACACCTAAATTACTACATCATTTACCACTTGAAGTATGTGGCTCTAGATAGTTCAGTAATTAGCCTATTCAAAGTATGTTGAGTTACTGAATATAAAATTCGATGAGCTCAGTATTTTTTTAGTTTCACTAGTTTTTGTTGCTGAGCTCTATTCATTCTCATGTAGTTCGGTAGTCTAGTATTTTGTTGTTTGATCCAGTAGTTCATTAGTTTTTAAATAGTTCGGTATTGTTAAGTTAATTAAGTTCTCTCAATCATCTGTATTTCTCAGTATTTCAGTAGCTCAGTATTTCGGTAGTTCAGTAGTCTAGTATTTTTTTCAGTAGTTCATGAGGTCAACTTTGATTCATTGGATGCTACATATGAGTTCTACAGAGCGTACGCTAAGCTTGATGGCTTTCCTATCAAAAAGAATAGGATAAGGAAGAATAGACGAGAATTCGATTGCTCGTCCGAGGGGGAAGTGTTGACAGTGTTTAAGTACCAAATTTGACGGTCAACCCTCGTAAAGAACAGTGACAAAACAAACACCAAATTAGATATAAGAGTTTATCTCTAATTAATTCCACGAGTTTTGGTGAATCACTATTTACAGGAGACCGTGTCTACATACAGAGGAAAACCATGCTCAAATAAAAGTACATTTCAAAGCATTCTATGCGAGCACAAGAATTGGAGGGCCCACGTCCTAAAGCAAATCAACCCAAGAGGTTAAGAAACACACCTCCGACCAATAAGAGGTTGGCACACGGATTCAAGGGCCCACAAATATGAGGAAACTGTCTAAACTTACCGCCAACCACCTTGTACCACTTGAGGATCCACCTGGCAGTGTCTTGGACAAAATGTGATGCTAGAGGGGGCATCCAAGGGTCGGCCGAACCTAGACGGCATCCTGTCTCGCTCAGTTTTGGCGGGAAATAACCCCCACACTTCCCCAAGGTGGTTCACAGTGTTTCCATACATAATTCTTACAGGAACCGACCTTGGAAGACTATAAAAGGAGAAGAGGAGACCACACACAAACACACACCAAGATACAAGAGAAGAAGAAGAGATGTAGAGGAACTCCACCTTGGGCCTACTTGTAGGATTAGGATAGGGAGTGGGAGAAGATAAGTGTGGAGGAGTGCCGGATTTGTCAGCCTCTCTTCTGCTTGTACCTCGTCAGGTACGAACCATTTAAGTATTTGAGTTTATCTATAGTGGTAAAGTTCTTGGTAAAGTTATTCTCTTGTTGTTATTCGTTTATGGGATTATCGTCCGTTCTTATAGCGGATGCTCTAGGAGAGGACCCCTGATAAAGATGGAATAACCCTGTACGACGCTAGAGTAGTAATCGACGGCATAAACATGGTGTTTAGACCCTAGATTACCTTTATTTGCTGCGAGCCCACGATGTTGAGGGGTAGACGGTAGGTGGTGATAGTTCACTACAAATCTTTTGTGGTTAGTGAATTCCCCTACTTTAGGTTCGGAGCTAAGCTAATAGTCGGAGATCCTCGGTAGTCAGACCGGTGCTCGAAGTAAACGCGTAGTAGCAGAGTTTATCTTTCCTTGATCCTTTCTCTTAGATAAAACCACACTACCTAGGCTATTATATCTCTTATTCTTTGAGGTAAACTAACTAGAAGACCGTTACACCTTCGTTCCTTGAGAAAATACGATACCCTGAATACTCTCCGGGTAAAATGCTACGACGGTATATCCGTACGCTTGCGGATTTTCGTGAACGTTAAGAAATAACAATAGAAAGCATAAGTCGAAGGTTGGGGATGACCACAAGACGTCAAACACATCGAAGCATGATGGGTGCAAAAGCAATGGTTTGTGCTAGAAAGGGGGATGGACGGCGTGCCTTTTTCCATGTATTGTGCTTCAGCATAACCACAAGCTCGTCCCTGCAACGCACATGACGATTTCTTGAATTACTGGAATACTAAAATTACTGATGTACCATGGCTATTTGTTTTTTGAAGAAACAAAAAAGTACATTGCTGATGATCTCTTGTATTACTGGATTACTTGTTACATTGGTCATAACATGTTCCTAAATTACTGGTTGTACTGGATCTCCCTATTACTGAATCCAAGCATGTATATGGTGTGATATTGAAAGAAATGAACCACCAAAAACCTAAAAAATTACTGGAAGAAAATGCGTAATACAAGTAATCCTAATAATATTTATAAGCATTACTGGATCTGAAAAAATATTCAATATCTGGAAGGTACACCATTGTTGATTGGAAAAAAATGATTTATGAAAATAAGGTGTTGGTGAATTCGGAAGATATTACTTCATGTACATAATACTGAATAACTGGATTACTGAATATAAGCATTTGCTGAATATTTATTACTAAGTCTCTTAGTTACTAAATCCAAACACATGAACTATTTGCAATAATTACTGGCCTGCATGGAATCCTGAATCCATCCAATGTACAGAAAAGTTTTGAACTGGATCTCGGATTACTGAATCCATCCCATGAAAAATAATGTAGGTGAGAAGTCCCAGTCACCAAAAATATGAGGAAAAAAATACTGGATGTATATAAAAGAAAATACTGAATAACTGGATCTCCCTATTACTGAATCCGAGCATGTACATGGTGTGTTACTGGAAAAACAATTCACCAAAAACCTGAGAAATTACTGGAAAAAAGTACATAATACTGAATAGTACATGTACATAATTACTGGATTACTGAATCCAATGATATACATATAGTTGGGCGGTGATTATGCATATGTACACATTAGTTGCGATTAACTATCTCATGCAGCTTCCAAAATAAAAAAAAGCCTTCAAAAAACACATGAAGTATCTTTCTCTTCACTTGGAACCCTCTCCCTTGTGAAGTTCAGTACTATCACTGTCATATGCATGAGACGATGAGTCGGAAAGGGGTGTCATTGAGAACTCTGAAAAAGGTCACTGAGAAAAACAGAGTGAGACCGGCAGGATACTGAATTACTAGGTTACTGCTTTACTCAGATAACTTAAATGCTACATACTACTACTGGGTTACAGAGAATTACTGAAAAATATGCAAGTATCGCTGGGGTATTGAGGGACCACTGATATTTGTAAGTATTACGGGATTACTTGAGATATACCGCAAGCAGGGCGGTAGGATGACCCCATATCAGGAAGAATTGGTGTTTACTTGAGATATACCTTGATGTTACTGGCATACACAAAAGAAAGTATATTACTGAAAAAATCAAATATAGATAGGTATTACTGAACAAATACATATTGCAGGGCTACTGAGGTAAAGCACCTTGATTGGACACCAAAAAGCAAGAAAAATATTAATGAACAGAAATACATATTATTAAGTACTACTGAACTCGATGGAGCCAGGAGAATACTAAACACGATTAGATGGAGTACTACTGAACTCGATGGATCCGGGGTGCCGAACATGTTGAGATGGATCAGCAATACAGAACATGATGAGATGGACTACCAAAATGCTAAAATGATTGACTATTGTGATAAACTACTGAAGGAAAAAGAAAAACAAAAGTAAATGAAGCTCCATGTAAATGGCCGCTGTTAGAGCAGGAATTGCCAAAATTGAGTATCAGGTGAGATAAAATAACAGCCAAATTGCATTTTCATCTATTACTGAAAATGGCATATGGATGCTACTACAAAAAAGCCAGAATCATGACAACAATCGGTATTTTTGCGTAGTGATACTGAACATGTGAATAATCAACTAATGAAATGATTGGCTGAATTCTGAATCCAAATCTACTCACTTCAGATCGTCAATGCTCAATAATAAAAAAAATACTGGACTGACTACTAAACCTAAGAAGTTACTAATACTAAATCCCAACAAAACTACTGGCCTAGCTACTCAATTTAGAGCATCAACATTCAGTAATTGGTTTTGTTCTTAGCCATTGAGATCAGTATCTAGCTCTAGATAGTTCAGTAATTAGCCTATTCAAACTATGTTGAGTTACTGAATATAAAAAATTGCACGAGCTCTTTTTAGTTTCAGTAGTTTTTGTTACTAAGCTCTATTCAATCTCATGTAGTTCAGTAGTCTAGTATTTCGCTGTTTCATCCAGTAGTTCAGTAATGACTACTGAACTACTATACTAACTCAAAGCATCAAATGTCCAGTAATGATCGGAAATTACTGATACTAGATGCTAACACAACTACTGAAAATAACATAGTACTGAAACTAAACTAAGCAACAAAAAGAATAATTATGCTTGCAATAACAAAATTACTTAACTGAAAAATGCATACAGAACTACTAGACTAACTACTCGGTTCAGATTGTCAGCACTAGGCAATCCCAAAAAAAATACTGGACTATCTACAAAAACTAACAAATTACTAATTAAAAAAGCTATCCCCCAGTGATATACCTTTGATGCTTTTAGGAAGATTGCCTTTGATTTTAACCCTTGGCATTTACACCCCTGTTATAGATAAAAAAAAAAAGCTTCCATCAATGTATACCTTTGACAGCACTATAAGAAAATTACTGAAACTACGCGCACGCACAAACTACTGAACTGCTTGACTATACTAGCATAAATTGTTTGGCTAACTCCATAACAACAACAACAACTTAGCCTTTTGTCCCAAGCAAGTTGGGGTAGGCTAGAGATGAAACCCACAGAAAACAAGAATAAGAAACACAAAAAGGTCACAAGCCAAAGGAAGAGTTAGGGGTTAAACAAAAAGTAACAAAGGTCACGGTTCAGGTACGTTAATTGCTAATCTCCAAGCGCTCCTATCCATAGCTAATTCCTTAGCAATATTCCACTCCTTAAGGTCTCTCTTAACCGTCTCGTCTCAAGTTAGTCTAGGTCTACCTCTACCTCTCTTTACATTATCGTCCCGCTTTAAAACTCCACTACACACCGGCGCCTCGGGAGGCCTCCGTTGTACATGTCCAAACCATCTCAACCGATGTTGAATCACCTTCTCCTCGATAGGTGCCACCCCTACCCTATCTCGAATCACTTCGTTCCGGACTCTATCCCTTCTTGTATGCCCGCAGAACCAACGCAGCATACGCATCTCTGCTACACTCAGTTGCTGGACATATCGCCTTTTTGTAGGCCAACATTCAGCACCGTATAGCATCGCCGGGTGAATCGCCGTCCTATAGAACTTACCTTTTAGCCTCTGTGGCACCTTCTTGTCACAGAGGATACCCGAAGCCTGCCGCCACTTCAGCCAACCGGCTGAAATTCTATGTCTAACATCTTCATCAATGTCTCCATCTTTCTGAAGCATTGATCCTAGATACCGGAAAGTATCCTTCTTGGCCACCACTTGACCTTCGAGGCTGACGTCCCCATCCTCATGCCTAGTCGGGCTAAAGTCGCACATCATATACTCGGTCTTGGTCCTACTTAGTCTGAACCCCCTCGACTCTAGCGTGTGTCTCCACAGCTCTAACTTCATATTAACCCCTGCCCTACTCTCGTCAACTAGCACCACATCATCATCAAAGAGCATACACTAGGGATATCACCCTGTATGTCCCTTGTGACCTCATCCATCACCAAAGCAAATAGATAAGGGCTCAATGCTGACCCCTGATGTAGCCCTATTTTAATTGGAAAGTCACTGGTATCGCCATCACATGTTCAAACACAAGTCATCGCATCCTTATACATATCCTTGATGAGGGTAATATACTTAGTTGGGACCTTGTGTTTTTCCAAGGCCCACCACATGACGTCTCTCGGTACTTTGTCATACGCCTTCTCTAGGTCAATAAACACCATGTGTAAGTCCTTCTTCTCCTCTCTATATCTCTCCATCAACTGTCGTACTAAGAAAACCGCCTCCATGGTCGACCTCCCAGGCATGAACCCAAACTAGTTTTGGGTCACCCTTGTCAATCTTCTTAGGCGATGCTCGATAACCCTCTCCCAAAGCTTCATCGTATGGCTCATCAGCTTAATCCCCCGGCAGTTAGTACAACTTTGAACATCTCCCTTGTTCTTGAACATCGGTACTAATATACTTCTCCTCCATTCCTCCGGCATCTTATTTGACCGGAAAATTAGGTTAAAAAGCTTAGTTAACCATACTACCGCTCTCTCGCCCAGGCATCTCCACACCTCAATGGGGATGCCATCGGGGCTCATCGCTTTACCTCCCTTCATCCTCTTCAAGGCCTCCCCGATCTCTGCCTCCTGAATCCTCCTCACAAAGCGTCTGTTGGTATCATCAAATGAGTCGTCCAACTCGAAGGTAGGACCCTCATTTTCTCCATTAAACAACTTGTCGAAGTATTCTCGCCATCTGTCCTTGATCTCCTCATCCTTCACCAGAAGTCGATCCGTCCCATTCTTGATGCATTTGATTTGGTTTATGTCCCTTGTCTTCCTCTCGCGGGTCCTAGCTATCCTATAAATGTCCTTCTCTCCTTCCTTCGTACCTAGCCGTTGATGAAAGTCATCAAAAGCCTGACCTTTCGCTACACTTACAGCTCGCTTTGCAGACCTCTTCGCTAATCTATAGCCCTCGATGTTGGTTGCGCTCTTGTCGAGGTGAAGGCGTTTGAAACACTCCTTCTTCTCCTTAATAGCCCTTTGCACCTCGTCATTCCACCACCAACTCTCTTTCACTTCCTGCTTGCCTCCCCTACTCACACCAAACACTTCTGAGGCCACCTTCCGAACACATGTCGCCATCTTTAGCCACATATCATCTACATCTGCCCCTTCTTCCCAAGGCCCCTCGCCTAGCATCCTCTCCTTGAACGTTTGTGCCTCTTCCTCTCTAAGCTTCCACCACTTCGTTCTCGCAATCTTGGCACGTTTGTCCCGGTGGGTACGTACCCAAAAACGAAAATCCGCCACCACAAGCTTGTGTTGGGGGACAATACACTCCTCAAGTATCACCTTACAATCTAAGCAGGCACGTTTATCCTTTCTCCTAGCAAGGATAAAATCGATTTGGCTCGAGTATTGTCCACTATGGAAGGTTACTAGATGGGACTCCCTCTTTCTAAAGAGGGTATTCGCTAACAGCAGGTCGTAGGCCAACGCAAAATTCAAAACATCCTCCCCCCCTCGTTCCTACTACCATACCCGAAACCCCCGTGTACTCGCTCATATCCTACATTAGTCGCACCCACATGGCCATTGAGATCTCCTCCTATAAAGAGCTTCTCACTGATAGGCACGGTACTAACCATGCTATCAAGATCTTCCCAGAACTGACTCTTGGAGCTCTCATTAAGACCTACCTAAGGTGCATAGGCACTGATCACATTCAGAACCAAATCTCCAATGACCAACCGCACTAGGATAATCCGGTCGCCATGCCTCCTAACATCTACAACTCCATCCTTAAGGCTCTTATCGATCAAGATGCCTACACCATTCCTACCCGAAGTTGTCCCTGTGTACCAAAGTTTGAAGCCAGAACCCTCCACCTCCTTCGCCTTCTGGCCCTTCCATTTAGTCTCCTGCACGCATAGAATATTTACAGGCCTCCTAATTGCTACATCGACTAGTTCTCTTAACTTACCTGTTAGAGACCCTACGTTCCAACTACCTAGACGAATCCTAGTTGGCTCGGCTAGCTTCCTTACCCTTCGCACCCGTCGAGAGAAATGCGAAGACCCTTGCTCATTTTTCACTACACCCGGGCGCAGATGTAGCGCGCCACAGAGGCTGCGACGACCCGACCCTTGCTCACTTATCATCATACCCGGATCACGATACGACGCGCCCCTGAGGGGATGACGACCCGGCCCTTGCCCATTTAACACCACACCCGGGTTCCGATGTAGCGCGTCGCTAAGAGTGTTACGCCCCAACGAATTTCTTATGGGTTTCATTTCCATTAGAGTGGCTGATTTTTACGCTGATTCGCCAAACCTAACACAACCCTCCATATTTTCTCATCGCGGGCTCCAGCATCAGTAATTTTCCATAAAAGTAAAAAAAAATGCATTGACTACACTGCGTGATCAAAAAGATGGCGAGGTCTAACAATGCAAAAAATAATAAAATAAATACTGAAACTGCTGAAAAATACTGAACTACTTAAACTATTACTGAATTACTGATGGAATTACTGAAACCGAAAAGGAAGGGCAAAAATTGAGCTGCCACTACATAAACTACTGAACTACTAAAACTAAATGATCGTATAAATAATAAACTAACTCCTGAGTCGGTAACCTAACAAAAGAATTACTGACACTGGAGGCTAACACAACTACTATACTAACTCAGAGCATCAAATGTTCAGTAGTGACTGGAAAATTACTGATGCTAGATGCTAACACAACTACTGAAAATAACATAGTACCGAGCCTGAAACTAAGCAACAAAAAGAATAGTTGTGCTTTAAAAATAACAAATTACTGAACTGAAAAAGACTTACAGAACTACTAGACTACCTACTCGGTTCAGATCATTTGTGCTCAGTAATCGAAAAAATACTGGACTACTAAACCTAACAAATTACTGAACTCAAATCCTAACAAAACTAGGAGCCTAACTACTCAATTTGGAGCATCAACATTCAGTAATTGCCAACAAAAAATGCGCGTTCAATTTTGGTTATTGAGCATGCCTCGCACTGTTCTACCCTCAAATTTTTCAGTGCCGTTGCTTGTTTAAACACTAACTCAATGGGATCAGTGTGTCTCCATTTCCAACATACCAACCATAGAACATACATATCGATCAAAACACTGCCACATACATGGACACCAATTCCGTATGGGGGGATTGCGAGGAGATTATTAAAAAAACAAAGAGTGATGCTGACTGGAGCACGGCGCGCTCGTCGAGGAACCGTAGGGGAGGGAGGGCTAGGCGCGTAGGGGAGCGGTGCTGCGGATCCCCGGCTGTGGATCTCGGGTGCTCCCGCCCGGTCGGGCAAGCAGCGCTCGCTCGCTGGGGGCGCCCGAGCCGCGCTCCCACCCGGTCGGGCCAGCCGCCCTCGCTCCGCTGGGAGAGCCCGGAGCCGCAAAGCGTGCGCACGCCAGCCGGTTCGCACCGCTAGGGCGCACCGCGCTCCCGGGTCGGCCAGCCGCTGGGGGCGCCTGGGGATCCAGAGGGCGAAGGAGTGGGCGCGAATGAGGGCGCGCCGCCTGGATCACCCCGCCGCCATCTGCGCCTCCTGAGCATCACGTTGTCGCCACTCCCGCCGCCGCGCCGCCTAGGGTCCCGCCACCGCGCCTGCGGATCCTGCCGCCGCCACGTGTGTGGGTGTGGGGAGGGGACAATGGGTTAGGTTTGGGTGAACCGATCGGGATTGCGGGGTGTGGGGGGGGGGGGTGTGGGTTGCTGGTGCGCGTGTGGCCTGTCCGGGCCTTGCGCGGGTTGGGCCGTGAGGGCGCGCGCGGGTGGGCCGTGAGGGCGCGCGGGTGGGGAATTTAAAAAAAAAAGGCTTAAAAAGAAAGCCATTCGTAAAAGGGTGGGAAAAATTGGAAAAATGGGTACCTTCCGCCCGTTGATCGGGCGGGAGGAGTGGGGCTGGGGGGCGGGAGGTTCCAAAAATATTTTCAGACCCCTCCCGAGGGCCTCTTCGCGGATAAGAAACGCGAAGAGGTCCCTGAGGCAGGCATCCTACCCAGCCAGTGGGCGGGAGGCACCCCACCCGGCCGGTGGGCGGGAGGTGCCCCTGTTTATTTTTTTGTTATTTTTTTTGGAATTTATATTTTACAAACTATTTAAAATTCAGACTTTTTTCAAATACAATATTTATTCGCCATACTCTTTTGTGTGCATATAAAATTTGAATTGAATTTTACGAAGAAGATTACTGTATGTAAAACTCGTATGAAGATGGTTAAATGATAACGTTTTGCAACATAGAATCCAAATATTATGATAGTACGATACATCAACAAATTAAAATGGCAATTATAAAGGACTTACAGCTTGAACTAGCGGTAGTACCGCTGGAGCTGCGTGCGGTGCTGCAGAGGTCGACGGACCAGCTGTGTACACGTGGGCGGACGCACGAGATGAATTGGAGGCCCCCATGTCGTCTCTGCCACGACATGTCAGTACACGTAACGCTCGCGTCAAGTTGTCTTGAATCTTAAGCAAGCTGTCTTTGTACTGTGCCTCTGGTACACGTACTCCACGTTCAAGCAACGTGATCTGAGATGTAGCTTCGACCTCCGCGAAGTTGATCAGATCGATCTGCATACATAATGGGAAGCAGAGTAATATTGTTATCGATTTTTTATAAAAAAAGATTTAATAATTCAAGATGCGAAAGACGTACCGCGCCACGCTGCGCCTGATCACGGTACGAGGGATACGTGTCCGAGATGGTCGGCTGGTGCTGATGCTCGTCGTCATCAATACGTGAAAGAGTGACGTACGGACGCGTGCAAGGGAGGTACCAGCGGAGGTATGCGCCGTAAGACGCCTCCGTGTGTGGCTGCGGCTCGTCCCACACATCGTCACGTGCGTCTAGCCACCCTCCTACGTACTCCTGCAGCTTGACCACCCAGTTGACCTCGTTGGCATGATATCCCCTGCGCGAATATCTGTTGCAAACATTTGAAAGACAACATTATTTTATGATAACGATTATATAATTAATACAAAACGAGTTATCACAAACTTACTCGTGTACGTTGCGCGGCACGGCCTGGAACGTTCGAGGTAGGAGAGGAAAGTGCTGTCGTCGCCCGAACTGCCTCATCACTCGCTCGACGCAGTACGGCTCGACGATAATATCGAACACTAGGTTCGCCTTTGTGAGCCAGTACGCCTCGTCACGCATGCAGAGGGAGGACAACCCGTGCGGCGCACGTGTCTAGATAGCCGCAGCGGTGTACGGGGTCCAGATGACATCCTGTGGCCGCATCTGATCAAATTCGGACACGAACTGCGGGTATGCTTTTCGAACCTGCCGATGTGCCCAGCTTATCTGCAAAATTACACAACTGCATCGGTACTTTGCATATACAGAAACATACAGTATGAAATTAAAAAGCTTACCCGTCGATTGGTCCAAAGCGAACCCATCTTGGGGCTATCCTCGTGCCACATCCCATACATCTCAGGCGGATAAGGCTCCTCGCTGATTAGGGAGCGTGCTATGGCGAAGCGCTCGTACAACCATAGCTATAGCAGAAGTGGGCAGCCTGTGATGATGGCGGTCCTCTCCGTCTTGAAACAGGCCTGGCAAAGGCCTCGGTACGTGGCAGCAAGCACTGCTGATCCTCAGCTCCACCCAGGTACCTGGCCCAGCTCCGCATCCGCAATCGCGTGCGCGTACTGCATGAGAACCTTGTCCATATAATTGCCGCTAGAGTTGCAGAAAAGAGTCCAGCCGAACAACCACAACAGATATGCCTCCAGGCATCGCGACACCTCGTACTGTCCAGCCAAAGGGTGGAGATCTTGAGCCTGAAATATATTTATTCAATGCTTAGAGGTAGTCACATATGATTCAATTAAATTAATTAAAAAATAATTGTACGTACCCTAAATTGTATTACCCAACTCCTGGCGGGGCCGGGCGCGTCAGGTACGTTCACAAAAAGTGGCGGGTTCACTGGATCAAACCGCTCCTAAAGCTCCGCCCTACAGGTAGGTGGCACGGCAACCGGGCCAACAGCTTCACCCGCAATGGGAAGCCCGAGCAGGTACGACACGTCCTGCAACGTGGGGGCCATCTCCCCGCACGGCAAGTGGAACGTGTGCGTGTGCGTCTCCGGACGCCACCTGTCCACCAACGCCGCAAGTAGAGAGCGGTCCAGCTGCATCCTCTTCTTGGCGCCACCGTCTTGGCCGTCGCCGGCCTGAAGCATACGTGCGAGTGGCAGCAAACCAGCCTCACGTAATCTGTATATTTTGCATTGTGGTTACAATTGCCGTACAAGCTATACATTAGTTCCGTAAAAAAATACAAAGTATCACCTGTCAAGCCAGCAGTCGTCCAGGTGCAACAACTCCTTTGCTACACGAGGGCGCAACTCGTGAAGCTCCTGCCCCTCCACCGCTGCCAGGTACGACCTGTGCCGTTCGTCAGTGTTCGCGTCAAGGAGCTCCGGTGTCTGCGCCATATCTGCATGAAAAATATAAGTACCGTAAGACATATTCCTACAAATAATTAAAAATACTAAAAACTCCTTAAAATATAACTACCCTAACAAATATTCCTAAAAACTATTGAAAATACTAAAAACTATTCAATATATAACTACCCTAAGAAATATATCTAAAAACTATTGAATTACTAAAAACTATTCAAAATATAACTACCCTAAGAAATATTCCAAAAACTATTGAAAATACTAAAAACTATTCAAAACACAACTACCCTAAGAAATATATATAAAAACTATTAAAATTATTAAAACTATTCAAAATATAACTACCCTAAGAACTATATCTAAAAACTATTGAAAATACTAAAAACTATTTATAATAGAACTACCCTAACAAATATTTCTAAAAGCTATTGAAAATACTGAAAACTATTCAAAATGTAACTACCCTAAGAAATATATCTGAAAACTATTCAAAATATAACTACCCTAAGAAATATATCTAAAAACTATTGAAAATACTAAAAACTATTTAAAATAGAACTAACCTAACAAATATTTCTAAAAGCTATTGAAAATACTGAAAACTATTCTATGTATAACTACCCTAACAAATATTCGTAAAAATAATTGATAATTATACGACTATAACGAGAATATACCTCCAAACCGACGTGTGGACAGGGCTTCGCCGCTTCCTCTCCTCTCCTCTCTTCCTCTCCTCCCTTTCTTTTTTTGTTGATTTTTGCTGAATATTATGAGAATTAGGGGTGGGTGGGGGGCTTAAATAGTAGGGGGTGACGTCCCGCCCGTTGGGAGGGCGGGATGCCCCTCGGGGGAACCTCCCGCCTATTGGGAGGGAGGGATGCCGCGTTAGGGGTCTCTTTGCGAATAAGAAAAGTTTTCTTTCGCGAAGAGGCCCCTCCCGGAGGTCTGAGAAAATTTTTTCAACCCCCGCACGTTGGATGGGCGGGATGTCACCTCCCGCTCGTTGATCGGGCGGGAGGTACCCATTTTTCGAATTGTTCCAAATCGGCACCTTTTTTTGAATTTAAATTTTTTTAACCTTTTTTAGAAAAAACTCCGCGGGTGGGCGCGCGCGGTTGGAGGTTGGGAGGGTGGGTTGTATGGCAATAGCATAAACATACATATATAATATATATATATACATGTATATATATCCACGTGCTATAAGATATACGTAGATTACTGAATAAATTTATAGTAATATTCCCTATATGCGATTACTGATATCTTTTTATTCAACGTGATCCGATAATATCGTAGCTCGATTTAGTAATTTTGGGTCCGTTCTGCCAGTAATATTTTGCGAGGCCTCCCGGGATCGGCGGCGCGCGGGCCAGCGGTGGGCCGGCAGGGGCGGAGGCGGCGGCGGCGCGAGGAGCAGCCAGGCGCGGGAGCTCGGGCGGCCGCGGGAGCGGCGCGCTGACCCTCGGGTAGCAGGCCGCGGGAGCGGCGCGTGGACCCTCGGGGAGCAGGCCCGGTGGGAGGTGCTCGGGCATGCGGAGAGCTGGCGCACGGGGCCACACGGTGGCGCGTGGTGCGGTCGTCGCGCGTGCCCGCGAGTGGGTAGGTGGCGGCGCAGCCTGCCTTGGCGGCGAGCAACGCGCGGCGTTGGGGGAATACCAGAAGCAGCGATGCAAGGGAGCAGCCGTGGCCGCGCAGAGAGCAGTGGCGTCCAGCTGCACGGGAGCGGCAATTCAGTCATTTGAACTCCTCAGTCAGTAATTGACTTCTCCTGTACGGCAAATTGAACTTCTCACTCTGAAATTGAGCCAGCTCCACCACATAATCTAAATTTTCTCGTAATGATTTGCTCCGATTTGATGGATCTTCGTGTAGTTTGGTAATTTAGAGCATGACTTCTATTTAAACATCGAATTCAGTAGCTACTGATATACACCAGTAATTGAGACTATTCACAAAAATACTGACACTGTCCTTTGATGTAGGTACTGACCTAATTTTGCTTTTTCCATGGTCCCAAAAACTATTGATACGCCAGTAATTGGTCTAATCACTAGAAAAATCCACTAGCAAAAAAAGCTATGCTCTATGTTGAACTACTTATATAAAATGCACAAGTTCAGTAGCTTTTTATGTAATTTTAGTATTTTCAGTTACCAAGCTATCTCAATCTCATGTACTTCCGTAGTTCAGTATTTTGTATATTTGAACTTCTCAAGCTCATTAATTTCTTTAGTTCGGTAGTTAAGCGAATCAGTGGTAGTTTTAGTGGTACTTTGGTATTTTCTGAGCTCTACCGAAATCACTTGTAGTTCAGTTTTTCGTGTAACTCAGTAGCTGGTCTCTTCATGATTCAATTACCGAAGAAAATTGATTCGCCAGTGATAGAGCAATCCCTACAAAAGGCACAAGTTCAGTAGGTTTTTTTTGTAGTTTTGGTAGTATCAATTACTGAGCTCTCTCAATCTCATGTAGTTCGGTAGTCCAATAATTTGTATTGTGTCGTGTGATGGTAGTAGTTGATTAGTTTTTTTTTTCAGTAGCTCAGTATTTTTCAGTATTTCAGTTATCGGCCGATCACCAGAAAATGCATTTGTTCAGTAGTTTTTGTAGTTCAGTATTTTTTTTTTCAGTTAGTGTGTCCTCTCAATCTATTATAGTTCAGTATTCTAGTATTTGTATTTCAGTTAATGTGCAGGGAGCAGCGGTGGCGTGTGCCACCGTGCTTGGAGCGACAATTAGGGGGGGGGGGTTGGAAAATTATGAAAAGCTTAGCCAGGGTTTACACTATCTGGCTCTAGATGGTTCGGTAATTAGTTTATTCAAATTGTGTTGAGTTACTGAATATAAAATTCGATGAGCTCAGTATCTTTTTAGCTTCACTAGTTTTTGTTGCTGAGCTCTATTCAATCTCATGTAGTTATGTAGTCTAGTATTTTGTTTTTGATCAGTAGTTTAGAAGTTTCTAAATTGTTCAGTATTGTTAAGTTAATTAAGCTCTCTCAATCATCTGTATTTTTCAGTATTTCAATAGCTTAGTATTTTAGTAGTTCAGTAGACTAGTATTTTTTTCAGTAGTTCATGAGGTCAACTTTGATTCATGGGATGCTGCATATGAGTTCTACAGAGTGTATGCCGAGCTTGATGGTGTTCCTATGAAAAAGAACAGGATAAGGAAGAACGAACAAGAATTCGATTGCTCATTCGGGGGGGAAGCACAAGTCGAAGGTTGGGGATGACCACAAGACGTCAAACACATCGAAGCATGATGGATGCAAAAGCAATGGTTTGTGCTAGAACAGCGGGGATGGGCGGCGTGCCTTTTTACGTGGTTTGTGCTTCAGCATAACCACAAGCTCGTCCCTGCAACGTGCATGACGAAATGTATACGTGATGAGGACATCTTCTTTAGATATACACAACAATCCTCCAATGAGCATTCAAGGTCCAATTACAATAGCTCGCGCGACAATTGAATTTAGAGGTGAGCTCGTTCCGAAGCACTTCTTTATTTGGTTTTAGGAATAGATTGCTACTTTATGATTATGTTACGATTAGAAATCAAGCGGAGAAGCAGAAAATACTCAAGGAAGGGCTTGGAGGCGTGGTGGACCAGCAAGGGAGCCCAAGCCGAGGTGGATGTGGCAGAACCGGTCGAATTATTCCGGCTCAAGTGCGCTATTGATCGCCGTACAACTGCAATCGGCTTAACGCACTTCAAACGGAACAATCCTTTGGTCTGTCGGGTCTCCGCCCGATTCAACCACGGTTCAGCAGGATCGAAGCAGGTTTATCTCGCACGAAGGCGAGTTCACATCACAGAATAGCTCATCAACTTTTAATTTACAACCATACAGCATTATTACAACCGAGTTTCAAAGATAAGTAAACTTATACATAACCATGTTCAACTGATAAGCATAACAGCTTGTCTAAACTCACAGCGGAAGAAAAAGTTTTACGCGACTACACACGTTGCGAAGACGGACGCCAAGCTTAGCCCAGGGCCTGGTGTCACTCCGGAGGGTTAGTGCCGGCCGGGGACGGGTCCCACTCCACGGACCAGCCAAACGGAACGGACGTTGGCCACCCAAGGTTGTCCGTGGGGTTCTCGTAGGTTATACCTGAAACAAACATTGGCAAGGCTGAGTATTCTAATACTCAGCAAGGCTTACCCGGGATTGGGTATACTTAGCCCATAACTAGACTCATGAAGGCATTGTAAAGGCTCTGGGTTTATTTTCAGCTGAAAAGTAACAAAGAGTATGAACTATTTTCAAGTTTTAGCTCTCATTTTCTAGTTGAGTATTTATTCTAGATTAGCACCTATACTAAGCAAGCAAAGTAGTGATTATCATTCAACAAGATTATCTATCCTTAGTTCCATTTCTTACTCAATGTGGCAGAAGGGATAAGCAGTCTCAATCCTCGTGAGAGGCGGACGATTCGAATCGAATTTAACCTTGCAAGGTAAACCTAACACACACGCTTGAAATACCAACAGGGCGTTTCAAGCAACCGTTTGCCTTTCATTCCGGGTCGTGGATCAGGTCCACCACAAGCGACTGTAGGACCGTACGCACACCCAATGTGTACAGGACATACGTCTGTAGCGCGACTACAAAAACCGTATTCCTGTCTGCCTTGCAGAACGTACTCCCGCACGTCGGTGCGTGTATACATAACGTAAAATCGAGTGGTGGGAGGTATGTCCACTTGCCGGGCCGATTGGTTACTAGGCTTACCGCTTATCATATTTCGCGGCATGTGGCTAGTACTTTCAAAAACTTAGCCACCACTACCAAACATTTCGGCCTTAAAACTTTTCATCAAAACAGACAGGGTAAACTTCCAGGTCATGACACAACACATGACCCTGTCCGTCATCCTTATAGTGGTTGCAGAAATGTAAACATGCAACTCCTATATCGCGCGAGTGACAGGAAATCACCCGACTTCTACCGGTCCTATTAGCGGAGCAACTATCCGATAAGGACTCGGGAGCATTACATTGGATTCCTAGGATTCATGCGTCTAGGGTTTCACTTCAACTCCTAGACTTAATGCAGGATATAATATAGATAAGCATAGATTGCAGTGTAAATAAAATAATGGGATATGTCCGGGGCTTGCCTTCGGGAGCAGGGGTAGGGGCAGGAAAGTCAGAGATTTCCGAACTCGAATTCGGAACTTCAGTTAGTCCTTCGACGGCTTGTGCTGGATCTTCTGAAAAACCTTGGTCTTGTCCTAAGACCAGTTCGTAATCCCCGTCGTCGAGTACCGTTGATTCTATATGAGATGCAATAAAGTGAATAAGGTGAAATTTAAATTTGGAATTTCACGTTTCAAATATGATAACTCACCCAATTAGCACAAAATAAAGAAGTTTAGGTTTGAAGCACTATTTATAAAGAGATTACAAAGACATTGCTGAGTTTGTTGCAAATAAGTACTAAACATTTAAATTTGAATTTGAAATGAATCAAAATAAATTCAAAACTTTTAAATAAAAGATCATAGGTTTTGGAGATTTAATCATACATTAAACATCAAATAATATCACATTAAAGAAAGATAATAGATTTCAATTACAAAAGGTTACACAATAGGTTTAGTTAATATTTTAAATTTGGAGGTTCCAATTGAAAGAAGTAAATTTTAATTCCAATTTGAGTTTGAACTTTTGCACAAAGTTATCTAGAGCTTACAAAACACTCTTGCCAAACTTCACATGCAACAAGCATGAAATGACAAGGTTAAGTGTATATTACCCCTCAATCTTAGATTTAAAAATACAGGTAGAAATATTTTGTTTCAAACTAATCTCTATTAACAAAAGTCATAGAGTTTGAAATCTATTTTCTAACAAAACTGGTTTTGCTATTTTTAGATTTTTCTATGAATTACTACGAATTTCACAAGACAGGAAATGCTCTCACATGAAATAACAGATACTCCTATTACAGACTAGTCCCTAGGTTTTACACAAAACCCCTTGGAAAGAAAGCAATCAGTGCAATTGGGTCCACAGCCATGGCCGGCGGGGGAGGAGCTCGGGGCCGGCCAAATCCCGGCCGTGGGAGTCGCCGGCGGCGAGGGGAAAAGAGAGGGAAAGCACGAGGAGGTCCTGCGCTACCTGAGGGTAGTCTCGGGGAGACTCGAGGCGGCCGGAGCTGTGCTGCCCACGGGAGGTCGAGCCGGCGGCCGGTGGCGCACGGCGGCGGTGGGGCTCCGGCGTGCGGGGGAGGGAACGGCCGGGCTGGGAAGGTGCGGTGAGGCACGGAGGAGCTAATGGTGCGGTCGGTTTGGGAAGGAAAAGAACGGAGGGGGAAACTCCACTACGGACCGAGCTCACGGCGGCGCTAATGGAGGCGGCAAGCTTTCTGTACCCGCGCGGGGAGGTCGCAGGGCGGCTTTTATAGGCAAACAAGGCGAGAAGGATAGGCACGACGAGCCGGGCTTTGGTCTGCGGGCGCTACGGGGAGGATGAACCACCGAGGTGCGGCGGCGACAGAGGTGCCGGCGGTGGCGTTGCAGTACCGCAAAGCGGCGTGGCGCGCGGCCTGGGCGCCAACAGGGGAGGGGGCTAAAGCGGTGAACGGGCAGGGGAATGACGCGTGGCGAGGGGGAGCAGAGGGTGGCCGGCGGCGACCAAGAGCGGCGCACTGCGCCAGCGGCAGGGCGCCAGGAGCAGAGCAGGGGAGCGGTGGCGCCAGGAAGAAGAAGGGGTATGAACTGAACCAAGGACTGACTTGCAAAATCAGAGAAAAGCAGGGACCTTACTGAAAAGAACTTGCAACTTTTAAACCAGAGCTCAAATGGAGATGGCCCAAAAAGCAAAAGTGCATGGTTTTTCAAACTCTACAACTTCTCTTTAAGGTCCATCTGTAGTTGAGCAATAGTTTTAGAGATAAAGTAGACTTAGTAATAATTTCACATTTTGTGTAAATCCCATGGTAAAATTACTTTTACATTTATGCCCAAGGGTAATTTCACTTGTTTTTGCCATTTAACCACAGATGTCACTTTTTACAAAATAACCCTTATGTTTTTAAACTTTTCCCCCATCTCCACCCATTTTGCATAAAAGGACCCTTAGTTAAATTTATTTATATAACTAACGCATTTCCCTTAACATTGCACATAATAAGCACACCTTTGCCATATTTTGCAGATAAACACATATCAAAACTTTAGGATGTGACTATACTAAGTACCTGAGTGTCACAGTCTTCCCCCCTAAAAAGAATCTCGTCCCGAGATTCCGAAGCAGAATGGAATAGAAAGATCAAGCTCGGAGATTGGCTTGGAAGAAATCGGGAAAGTTATGCTGAAGATAAGATTCAGTTTCCCATGTTGCCTCTTCTTCCGTATGATGGTTCCACTGAATCTTGTACATTTTGATGGTTTCTCTTCTGGTACTTCTCTCTTTAGTGTCTAGGATTCTGATTGGATGTTCTGTATAGGTCAGATCTGGTTCGATTTCGATAGCTTGGGAATCTATGATTTCAGTAGGGATCTTAACACACTTCCTGAGTTGGGATATATGAAAGATGTTATGGATGGCCGCTAACTGAGGAGGAAGCTGGAGACGATAAGCTACGGGTCCACAGATTTCAAGGATTTCAAAAGGTCCGATGTATCGAGGAGCAAGTTTCCCTTTTACACCGAATCTTTGAATACCTCGAGTAGGAGATACTCGAAGATATATGAAGTCTCCGACGTGAAACTGTAATGGCCTTCTTCGTATATCTGCGTAGCTTTTCTGTCGGGATTGGGCGGCCTTTAGATTGTTCTGGATAAGCTTGACTTTATCTTCTGCTTCTACAACTAGATCAGGTCCAAAAATTTTACGCTCGCCGGTTTGTGACCAACTCAGAGGAGTTCGGCATCGGCGACCGTATAATGCTTCAAAGGGGGCCATCTTAATACTTGTCTGATAGCTATTGTTATAGGAAAATTCTGCTAATGACAAGTATTTATCCCAATTTTTATCAAACTGGAGTACACAAGCTCTGAGCATATCTTCCAGAATCTGGTTTACTCGCTCAGTTTGCCCATCCGTCTGGGGATGGTAGGCAGAGCTTCGAATTAATTTAGTCCCAAGAGCATCATGAAGCTGTTCCCAGAACCTAGCAACAAATTGTGCTCCACGATCTGAAATGATCGTTTTAGGTACTCCATGGAGTCGAATAATCTGATCTAGATAAATCTCGGCATACCTTTTGGCATTATATGTGGTATGCACGGAAAGGAAATGTGCAGTCTTGGTTAATCGATCAACGATTACCCAAATAGAGTCATGCCTCCGAGAAGTGTTGGGCAAGCCCACAATAAAGTCCATACTGATATCCTCCCACTTCCACGAGGGAATGGGTAGAGGTTGAAGGATACCAGCAGTCTTCAAATGACTGGCTTTGACTCTTTGACAGATATCACATTCTGACACATATTTGGCAATTTCTCGCCTCATACGGGTCCACCAAAAGTTCTGTTTCAGATCCTGATACATCTTTGTACTGCCAGGATGCATAGAGAATTTGGACAAGTGGGCCTCGTCCATTATTTGCCTGCGGAGCTTATGGTCTTTGGGTACAACAATACGTTCGTTGAACCATAAAACTCCTTCAGGATCTACTCGGAAGCATTTGTACTTTCCTTCACCTTGGATTAACTTTTGTTTAATGATTTTGACCCCTTCATTACGCTGTTGTGCTAGAACAATACTATCTCTAAGTGTGGCTTTAACCGAAAGATGGTTTAAGTCACCTTGGGAAATGATCTCTAGATTGAGCTTTCTCATTTCCCAACAGAGGGTCTCGTTGAACGCTTCAACGGACAAGCAGGAGCAATGTGCCTTGCGACTGAGGGCGTCGGCAACAACGTTAGCTTTGCCGGGATGATAATGTACTTCTAAATCATAATCTTTGATTAGTTCTAGCCAGCGTCTTTGCCTCATATTCAAATCTGTCTGAGTAAAGATGTACTTGAGGCTTTTATGATCAGTATAGATGTGGCATTTCGTGCCCATCAAATGATGTCTCCAGATTTTTAAAGCATGAATTACGGCTGCAAGCTCAAGATCATGAGTAGGGTAGTTTTGTTCATGAACCCTAAGTGCTCGTGATGCATATGCAATTACTCGGTTGTCTTGCATAAGTACACAACCAAGTCCAGTTCCCGATGCATCACAGTAGATGTCAAAAGGTTTTGAGACATCTGGTTGAGCTAAGACTGGAGCAGTCGTAAGATGATTTCTGAGAATATGAAATGCATCTTCGCATTTTTGATCCCAGGAAAATTTTACACCTTTCTTTAGTAGTTCGGTCATAGGTTTGGCTATTCTGGAAAAGTCAGGAATAAAACGGCGATAATAGCCAGCTAGACCGAGAAAACTACGAATTTGATGGACGGAGGTCGGAGGTTTCCAGTCCAACACTTCTTGTACTTTACTGGGATCGACGGATATTCCGTCACCAGAAATGGTATGGCCTAGGAATTTGACTGTATCTAGCCAAAATTCACATTTAGAGAATTTGGCATACAGGTGGTGGTCTCTTAATCGCTGAAGGATGACATGGAGATGCTTAGTATGATCTTCTGGAGTTTTAGAATAGATCAAGATGTCATCAATAAAGACTACGACAAACTTGTCGAGTTCTTGCATGAAGACAGAATTCATGAGGTACATGAAATAGGCTGGGGCATTAGTGAGACCGAACGACATGACGAGATACTCGTATAGACCATACCGAGTGGAGAAGGCTGTTTTTGGAATATCACTAGGCCGAATCTTAATTTGGTGGTAGCCGGAACGAAGATCTATTTTAGAAAACACCTTAGCTCCGGCTAGTTGATCAAAGAGGATATCAATGCGGGGTAAAGGGTACTTATTTTTGATAGTCACCGCATTGAGAGGACGATAATCAACACACAGCCTTAAGCTGTTGTCTTTCTTTTTCACAAATAGAGCTGGACAACCCCATGGTGATGCACTGGGACGAATAAAGCCTTTGTCTAAAAGATCTTGGAGTTGGGTTTTTAACTCGGCTAATTCATTAGGAGGCATTCGGTAGGGTCTCTTAGAGATAGGGGCTGTACCAGGTTGGAGTTCTATGATGAACTCGATATCTCTGTCTGGAGGCATTCCAGGCAAATCGTCTGGAAAAACATCTGGATATTCACAAACGACTGGAATATCCTCAAGTTTGGCCTTAGATGCAGCATAGGTGCAAGAGTTAAATGATTTTGGTTGTGGAAGATAAAGGATGGTAGGTTCGTGTTCGAGTGAATCTATCTCCACAGTGCGAGAAGAGATATCCAAAGATACATGGTGCTGTGCCATCCAGTTCATTCCTAAAAGGACATCCATTCCCTTTAGGTCTAACAGAAGTAAATCTGCTTTTATTACCTGACTACCCAATAGAAGTGGTACTTTCATACAAATTTGATTTGATAGGGTTTTCCCACCAGGAGTGATTATCTTATAATCTTCTTTAGTAGGGTACATATCCAATCCTACTTTACTTCCACATTCTTTACTGATAAAACTATGGGTAGCACCGGAATCAAAAAGAACAATAACGGGATGATGGTTAATAGAAAATGTACCCGTCATTATCGGTGCCCCTTCAGGGAGTTCGGAGAGTGTAGTGAGATTCACCCTCCCTTGTCGGACCTGCACCACTTGTTTCTTACCCTTGCCCTTGTAGTTTGGACCAGATGTTTGCCCTTGGAATGATTTCCTAGGTTGAGGGCAATCCTTAATGAAGTGGGACGGGCTTCCGCAATTGAAACAACGATTATTGTTGTTTCCTGGAGTAGCTGGCGGAAAGCTCGGCCGCAGACCTTGTTGAGGTTGTTGCTGATTTTGTGGCAGGGGTGGTCGATTGAATTGTGCTTGCTGGGGAGGGCGGGCTACCCATCTGCCTGAGATATTGCCTCGAGGCAGAGCTCGAGGGGCATTACTCGGGACCAACCGATATCGCGGCGACTGTGGAGTTGCAGGCCCTGTGGGTGCTTTTCGTTTCTTTTCCGCTCTATGGGCGGCGATGCAATCTTCCTGAGTAATGGCCATGTTGACCAACTCATTGAAATCGTTGGCCTTCACTAAATTCAACCATTCTTTGAGCTTGGTGTTTAGGCCTCGACGGAAGCGATCACATTTGCGGGCATCAGTGTCCGCATGTGATCCCGCATACTGGCACAGGTGATTGGAAACCTGTGCATACTGTGTAACCGTACGGGTACCTTGGGTCAGGCTTAGAAATTCATTGAGCTTCCGCTCAATGAGTCCTGCTGGTATATGATGTGCGCGGAATGCAGTCCGAAACTCATCCCAAATGACCACGTGTTCGGCGGGTTGCATTGCATGAAACTGGTCCCACCAAAGACGTGCATGGCCTCGAAGTTGCTGGGCGGCGAAGAGCACTTTGTTCTCCTCTGAACATGGAGCGGACAATAAGGCGAACTTGGACTCAATGGTCCGCAACCAGGCATCCGCATCTAAAGGCTCCTCGGCCTTGTGGAATAGTGGAGGTTGGGTGCTGAGAAAGTCTTGATAAGTGGCCGATAGAGGTTCTCCTCGGCCTCGAGGTTGCTGCTGGAAATGGCCCATCTGAGCTTGTACAAGTTGATTTAGAAGCTCGGTTTGCCGGGCCATAACCTCGGCCAAGTTCGGAGGTGGCGGTGGTGGTTGCTGAGAACTACCAGGTTGTCCTGCCCGGAATCCTTCCGGGGTTCCTCGAGTAGCTCCAACCATCTGAAATAAAGGAGACATCCATTATCAACCATAATCTTGCTCCAATTTCAGATAATATGCAATTTATCCAGCTGAAATGTAATGCATATGCTCCATTCAATCTACTTATAACAGGTACACAGATGTTGAGCAGGATAACCGAAACTTAGGATTTGGATTACTATAAAGATACTACTATCTTACATCAGTACACTCCCAAGGTTACAAACTTTTACCCAAAAATACATGCCACATATACAACAAGTGGCTTTATAACTAGATGTTCTACCCACTACTTATGTTACATCTTATACATTTATTACATCTAATCCACCACGCTGTCACTATGACTAAAAGTCATCAAAATTGCCCACTGATGACTGGCTTCCAGAGGAGGAATGATGGGGACTGACGACTGGATCCCCATGCTCAGAATCAAGTTCGGAGACTCCTTCGATCTCCTCGGGATCTTCCTCTTCAGCTTCAGGTGCTGCAGGTGCAACGGGAGGAATCGGGGGCTGCTGCAATTCTTCAATCTGAGCTTGGAGCATCATCCACTGCAAGGATCAGATCTTGAACTTGTGCCTGTAGAAATTCAATAACAGTATCCCGCTGAGTGATTATGTGATCACTCTCGTTGATCTGATCTTCACGATGATGGATGGTCTTGTTTTGAGTAGCGATTATTCCATTCTTCTCAAGTACCCACTGCTTGAAGTTGATCGGCCTGGGTAAAGTACCTGGCAGCGTCTCCGTGAAAACTTCGCGCAGCAGTGATCAGATGGCTTATTTCACGGCGTAGCAACATATGATAGTGGTATTGTATACTCGTATAACGTCTCATTCCTTGCACCACTTCTTCTGGTGGACCTTCCAGCCTATGACTTTTCAGGAATTATTCTGAGATCTTGCTCCACTTCACTAGGATCTGTTGTGGCGAACAAACCTATAGGTTGTCCTACAACTTCCTCGGGGTGTTGACTGCAAAAAAGCATAAATGGCTTTCTAGGGCTGCTGCTTCAATGGCGTCCATAATTCTGTAGCCCGTCGTACTGATCTCAATAGGCTGCCATCGTGAACGGAAAGGATGCTGAGGTATACTCATCCTAACATAGGCCCTATGGATTCCGTCTTCCACATGTTCAACAGCGTCGTACTGAGGGGGTTCTGTATAATGGAAAGCCTGCAAAGATTCCCATAGCAAGCGGGGAAAACCCTCCCAGTGAAGGGCATTGGTGTGGAGATGCCCTTCCGGATCCCAGAAAACATTGGAAGGTGCTGCCATCTGCGACCAGGATGCAAATGGTAAAACTTGTTATCTTGTTAGGAGAATACAAGATAAACAGATCAAGATAACCAATTTGATAACAGCAAAGGCTGGAAATCAGATGGAAAACTAAAATCCCATATAAGATACCCAACTTAAAGCTATCCTTAACTCTTCATTACCCCATTCCAAAAACAAATGGCATATCTATGATGTATAAAATTCTTTCATTGAGAAAAGATGCATGCACGCGCTACTCGCCCTACAACCAAAACAACGCCGAATATTTTCGGACTTACGTAGTCAATTTCGGTGGCATAACCATACGTCTCTCACTATATATAACTAGTCGGGTAAACCCTACGCGTCCTAATAGCGTGAACGTGGTTAGTGTACCTGCAGAAGAAAACACAGATATATATATCTCGTGAACCTTTCATGGCAGCACGACATGGAAAGCGTCCCCAACATTACTGTTCACTATAGAAACAGCATCTGTAAATTACCGCCGTACAGACAACGTTAACATACGTTATCGAAACAACGTATTCACGGGGGTACCGCAATATGCGGGGGTATGAACAGCGATCGCCATACCCTGCGCCGAACCATATACTCCCAATATAATCAACCTAAGTTGGTATATTGGCAGCATCTCAAGTAGGCCACTGCTTGAGAAACAGCGTTCGGTTCGCATCACCGACGGGAAGGCCAAGCTCCCTCAGTTGGCTGAGGATCCTTACCTTCTTACCTCCGTTCGTAGATGTCGTTACAGGAAGTAAGGTTGGGTTGTGCAGAAATTTAAGTTTTGACAGAAAGTAGTGCTGCAAGTCAGATCTACCTATACATATATATAGATACCATTAGCCACCTGATACTTTCCCATATAAACCCTTAGGGCTTTACGTTCTAAGCACAACCTTAACGGATCCAACGTATTTTGTAAACTCATTTGTTGGCAAACTGTTATCCAGAAAACACCTTTTAAGAGCTATTCTAGATGTAAAGATAAACCTACAGCTCTGATACCAGCTGTGGCAGAACCGGTCGAATTATTCCGGCTCAAGTGCGCTATTGATCGCCGTACAACTGCAATCGGCTTAACGCACTTCAAACGGAACAATCCTTTGGTCTGTCGGGTCTCCGCCCGATTCAACCACGGTTCAGCAGGATCGAAGCAGGTTTATCTCGCACGAAGGCGAGTTCACATCACAGAATAGCTCATCAACTTTTAATTTACAACCATACAGCATTATTACAACCGAGTTTCAAAGATAAGTAAACTTATACATAACCATGTTCAACTGACAAGCATAACAGCTTGTCTAAACTCACAGCGGAAGAAAAAGTTTTACGCGACTACACACGTTGCGAAGACGGACGCCAAGCTTAGCCCAGGGCCTGGTGTCACTCCGGAGGGTCAGTGCCGGCCGGGGACGGGTCCCACTCCACGGACCAGCCAAACGGAACGGACGTTGGCCACCCAAGGTTGTCCGTGGGGTTCTCGTAGGTTATACCTGAAACAAACATTGGCAAGGCTGAGTATTCTAATACTCAGCAAGGCTTACCCGGGATTGGGTATACTTAGCCCATAACTAGACTCATGAAGGCATTGTAAAGGCTCTGGGTTTATTTTCAGCTGAAAAGTAACAAAGAGTATGAACTATTTTCAAGTTTTAGCTCTCATTTTCTAGTTGAGTATTTATTCTAGATTAGCACCTATACTAAGCAAGCAAAGTAGTGATTATCATTCAACAAGATTATCTATCCTTAGTTCCATTTCTTACTCAATGTGGCAGAAGGGATAAGCAGTCTCAATCCTCGTGAGAGGCGGACGATTCGAATCGAATTTAACCTTGCAAGGTAAACCTAACACACACGCTTGGAAGATCCAACATTCCGAAGCAACCGTTTGCCTTTCATTCCGGGTCGTGGATCAGGTCCACACAAGCGACTGCAGGACCGTACGCACACCCAATTGTACAGGACATACGTCTGTAGCGCGACTACAAAAACCGTATTCCTGTCTGCCTTGCAGAAACTCCCGCACGTCGGTGCGTGTATACATAAC